>NC_035108.1:178608508-178912675 GCF_002204515.2 Aedes aegypti | reverse complement strand
AAAACTTGGGGCCTCAAACCCAAGTATATCAAATGGATTTACACAACAGTTGTTTGATCAATATTGGCATATGGATGTCTCTGCGGTAGCAAAAGGGCGAAGTGAGAACAAACCAATCAAAATTGGGCCATCTCCAAAGGATGTGCTTGATTGCGATGTCTGGTGCGTTCTCTACAACTCCCACAGCAGCGCTCGAGGCTCTTCCGTGGGATAACCCAAATTTGGGTTAACTGGTATGTACCTATCATTAGGTTATTTTCATTTGACAGCGGCAAAAAAAAAATCTACCCAGCGTTAGCTTTCGAAGTCTCCGTGTTGGGTTAAAACAACTTAACGTTAGCTAAACTCGAAAGAACACAAATTTGGATTATTCCATTGAACTTCGACGCTGGGTCGGTGCGTCTCTCTCTGTTTTTGACAACATTGCTGTTGCGAGAGAGGCAAAACAACCCAACCGTGGGTAAAAACTAAATGCAGTTTACCCAAATTTGCGTAAAAAGAACTTATTTTTTGGGTAGTCTGATTTCTCCGTGTAAGTGATGATAGGAAGTTTTTCATACATTGACTGCTTAGATTGCTCAATTTCTGAGCAAATGTGAGTAACTCAGAGTTGCTTGATGCGCATAGCCTGCTCAAAGAGATGCTGTCCTCCCCCTTGGTTTGACAAAAACAAGAAAATTTTCATTATGAAAAGATCCTGGACCGACCGGAAATCGAACCCAGACATATTCAGCATGTCTTTGCTTTGTAGCCGCGGACTCTAACCACTCGGCTAAGGAAGGCCCCGGCGGAGATAAAGCTCTCTGAAATTGACCATGTTGTATGGGAAAACGGCTTTGGTGTATTTTATATGTCCGATACTGTATGTCATGGTGATAAAAATGCTTTTCAAGTAAGGGACTTTTACTCCAAGTGATATTTTGGCGCTCTAAAGAACTTCATCTATTCTGATGCCGATGATACAGATACATAATAAAACTGATAAGTACCATTATTACAGCAAATAATGCAAAGGATTTGATTTCAAATGCCTGAAGCACGTTTTACTGAAACCATCAAAAACACTTGGCGCAGTCTGTCTGAACACCGACCAAATATTATAGAAATCGATTGTCATTTGGAATAGTTATTGATATTTGTTGTTTTTAGATGTGAAAATTATAATTTTCGCTCGAACTTTCATTGCATGGATCAACTTACAAATAAAACTTTATTCTTTTTTATGTAAGAGTGTTTCTATAGAAAAAAATCATTGAAATTTACGTCATATGTGCTCGACATATTAACACCTCTACCGGCAACTTCATTTTTTACCGCAATAAAAACAATCTAATCGCGGTAACTTTTTTGTTTCTCGGTATTTTTGCACCATTTTTTCACAAGTTTTCAAAAAACTTTTCTAGTTCAAGAATCTGTGTCAACATTAATCATTGGTCATCTGGATCCAGAGATATTCCGAAATTCTTTGGGGGACCGACACGTAACCATTACACACGTATATATCTCAGGCGACAGAATTTTTAACGTGTTCGGATATTCACTCTTCGAAACAATACATTAATGAGAGTATGTTGTGAAAAAATGAAGCAATTTGGTGCAGCCGTATTTATGTAGCTGGTACCACGCTGGCCAAATACAAATCTTGAAAACATCAAAAAACCTCATACACCCGATCTGTTTTTGCACGGAGAATGCGTACCGTGTGAGATACTGTTGGCGCCAACTGTTAGCATTTAAAAATACAATTTAAAATAAACAGTCGTTACCCTATTCAAAATTACAAAAAAATGTGCAAAAAAAGTAACAACATTTCTCGACGTTTCGTGCAAAAATAAGGTTTTGGTGAAGAAAAATGTATGGAAACTTTTTTTGCACGGCCGTGTAAAAAAATCCGTGCAAAAACAGAATTGGGTGTATCGTAATTTTCAGATACCTATAAGAATACTTAACCAATTTGTATGATTTTTTCAGAGTAGTTCCTTATTACATGGCATTGTATAGCCCACATATATTTTTTTCGATAAGTTGACGTAAAACAAAATGGCCGCCTAAGGCATTTTATATGGAAAATATTGGTCCCCCAAGGAACATTGCACAGTGGTCCAGAAATCAGTTTTACGCAGAAAGATGCATTTTGAGCTATAGAATGAAATATTAGACGAAAACGGTCTTTCACAAAGTTGTATGTATTAGTTAGGATCTTAGTTAGGTGTTATTAAAAATTAGGGTGGTCCACGGTTTCATAGAAATGGTGTAACTACTTTTCTATTTGTAGAAATTATATTATACATGCTTCAGCAAAGTTGTAGATCATTCAATTTCAAGCAACTTTACCATAAACGTTTTTTTGTGTCTCTTTTGGCAAACACAAAAAAATCTTTTTACGGCATTCAAGAGACAAAATAACATTGTATATTATTTTTACAAATTACAGATGTGTTATTTTTGCAATTCTAATGAAATGCCCTGAAAAACAAAGGATTTTTAGCAGGATAACTTCAATAACTTTTGAACTAAAATAGATATCATCAATATTTTTGCATGAAAATTTGCGTTTTCCTAAGTTCATAGACGACTTTGACGAGAAATTTGAAATAAGAATGATAGGTCAATAAAACTATTTTGAATCATCGCATATATATTTTCGTTATTTTGCATTTTGAGCATGAAAATGAAATTTTAGGCAAAACTTATCTTCTACAAAATTGTTTTTAAATATGTAAGCACTTATTTGCTAAAATAATGGTATATACTCTTAGAAAAAGTAGTAGAACATCAAATTTTGATCAACTTTGCCAAAAAAAATTTCTGTAGCTCAAAATTGGACCAATCTAGAGCATTTTTCCCCAAGCATCGTAGGGTGGTCCATCAAAAATAAGTTTTTCAACTCGGGTTTTTAGATACAGTCAAACGTCCATGAGTCGATATCTCAAGGGACCATCGACTCATGGAAATATCGAGTTGTGAAAACAAATGCTTTGGAAAGCTGTTCGAGGGGACCATCATAGTAACCATGAAATTTTGTTTCTGATATGGTTCCATGAGTCGATATCGAGTCATGGAGCATCGACTCATGGAGGTTTTACTGTATTAACTTCTCGTCAAAGTCGTCTATGAATGAGTTTTAGAACTTAGGAAAACGCAAATTTACATGTAAAATGATTGTTGATATCTATTTTAGTTCAAAAGTTATTAAAGTTTTTGTGATAAAAATTATTTGTTTTTACAAAAGTAACACATCTGTAATTTTTCGATATAATATACAATTTTATTTTGTCTTTTGAATGCCGTCAAAAGATATTTGCCCCAATCAGATGTTTGCCCCAATCAGAGATATTCAGAATCAAAGTAAGCATGTTTTTGTAAAAAAAAACAACAATAACTCCCAAATGGAAGGAGATAGCGAGTTTCTTCACTCAACAAATTAAGCATTTTTCAAAGCTCTAAAAGTATTTCATTGACTGCATTGATGAGATATTTTAATTGAAAACGCTAGAGCTAGAAAACCAGTTTTGTTTGGACCACCCATTATCACCGTAGGAAAAAAGCTCTAAATCGGTCAATTTAAGAGATACAAAAAAAACTTTTTTGACAAAGTTGCTTGAAATTGAATGGCCTTCAACTTTGCCGAAGCATGTATAATATAATTTCTACAAATAAGAGAGTTAGTTACACCATTTCTATGAATATATGGTCCACCCTCATTATTAATAACACCAAACAAAGGGCCTAACTCATACAAACGACTTTGTAGAATACCGTTTTCGTCTAATATTTTATTCTAAAGCTCAAAATGCATCTTTCCGCTGCTTTCCGGACCGTAGTGCATTCGAATATCTTTAAAACCAGATCACCAATCAACTATATCGACACGGATTCTTAAATAAGAGGAGTTTGTTCAGTGTTGTGAAAAACTCAATTTCTCACAACTCACGCTTGAGATTTTTCAAGCGTGAGTTGTCAATCATGCAACTCAGCAGTAAAAAATCATGGATGAGTTGGCTCACCTTTTAACTCATTGTCTCGTATTTCCACAGTTTACTCACACATGGCAATAATTTCTTGTTAGTCTGGTAAAATTATGTTAATCCTTTCTAACGTAAATAACAACATTCGGATTTCACGAGTTTTTGCCGGGTTTTGCGACTGAATCATTTTTTACGGTTTGAGTTGGTTGAGTTGAATTTGCATCAAAATCTCAAGTGTGAGATTTGCGAAGCAGATATCTAATGAGTTTGCTCTAACGGGAGAGCGTATTGATTGAGATTTTGAGTGTGAGTCTATCAACACTGAGTTTGTTAAGAATTTGTGAAAAAATGGTGCAAAAATACCGAGAAACAAAAAAGTTATCGCGATTTGATTTTTTTTCTGCGGTAAAAAGTGAAGCTGCTGGAAGAGGGGTTAAAACAAGTAAAATGACGTAAATTTAAGTTAGAATCACTTTAAACTGAATATTGTTCTGGTTATAAAAATCAGTCAATTAGGATGTAATTTTACAAGAATGACGTATTTTTAAGTTTAGGTGGGGCAAAAGTTTGAATTAGCAGGGCCAAAGTTCGAGCCATATATTATCTCGCGAAAAAATGCAAATAATTTAAAATACATACATTACCTTTAATTTTAGCGAAATATGCTCAATAGTGTAAAAAGAGTCAATACAATTTCACATTTTGGAGTTTTGTGAAATAAGCGCTATTTTTGAATATATTACAATTAATCCTGTTTTGGGCAATGTTTTGATAAAAATTGTGTGTATTTTTCTGCAAACATAAGTTTATGACTTCAATAGAGTACCTATGCCTGTCATAATAGTACACAAACTATCGATGTGTTTCAGCCAGCAAATTTTTGCCCCACACTAGATTCGTACTCTTGCCCCTTATACGTATACTTATTGGGCAAAAGTTCATTTAAAATAATACATTTTATAACTGAACTGAAACTAAAAATGGGTAAATATTTTAACACAAGTCAAAATTGCATTAAACTAATGGTTTCGGAGATGTGCCTCCCAATCCTTCTATACTTTATTGGCTAGGTTAAGATATGTACCTTATGTTTTCGTTTTATGCCAGAATTGAATTAATCAATTACCACTCCACCACAATATAGTTCATTTTGACTCAGTGACTCACTCAATTGAAGTTCACTCAAGGCCCTTTGATACAGTTCTCACGGTAGCAGTAGATCAATTATTCAAAACAGTTGTAAAATATTCATTTATCCATTTGTCACCACGCACTATTAGATCACATTTGAACAACGCCTACCAGAGAAGGCGTCAAACCTGTGTTTAGTGTTTGCATGCAATGTAGCCAGCTTATTTGCTCAAGCCGGAATCTGCAGGCGGAATACATTAGGCTGAGTCAAGCTTTGCGGCAACAAAATTGCAGCACTGCATGATTTGCATTTCCTGTTTGTTGCAGCTTATCCACGATAGAACCACCGTAAGGCGTGTGCTTGCTCCATCAACCTGTTCAACCGACGACAATTATCATACCTGAGAGTTTCGCTTAGATCCTAGAAGCCGTAAAAGCGTGTATCATGCTTGATATTCTGTGACTTTACCAGCACGGGGTCTGCTAGCATGAGGCCAGTTAGACGCGTGCTCCAATCCGAGCTGGCAACTGGCAATCTGTTTCATGTGTCCGTTTGCCAGCAATGCGCGCGCTCCAGATATGGGTAACCTTTCAGCTGATCGTGTGCAATCACTGATACGCCAGGTCGGTACCTAGCAGTGTTCCTAAATGGTATTGTCAGCGCCATGTACGCACCCTCTTAGACGCCTTACACAAAATATGTCCACAATCACTTTTGAAATTGTTTTTGCTGTCCACCCTAACACTGACCTTACAAATATCACTCGCTTGATTTTTTACGCGTTAGGGAAGCTGTCGCTTTGTTATGTGGATCAATTAGTCCAGTCACTGGGAGTCAACTGCCTCCGAAGTAGTTCATATCACTTGAGTTTATGTGTAGCAGCTGATTTTTGCACTACCATGTCCCAAAGAAGTCACGTGTCGATCATGAAAACTAAAGGTTCATTGAGTTTTCACTGATCTTAAACGATGTAATAGATAGGTTGTTCACATTATCCTTTTTTTATGCACTTTAGAACGTTCTTGATAAGCACTTTGTCTTCTTTGTTTTCCTCATACTTTTCTTCTTTTGCAATGTCCTTATGCTCTTCGCGATCCTGTTCTGCATTCTGTATCCTTAAACTCACCTTCATGTTGATGTAGGTAGTAGGTTCCACAAATTTTCAGCCGAAATTCGATAACGCACTTTCCACGCACGGATAGTACCCAAATCGCCTAATTCCCGATATCGAAAGGATAAGTACGATCGACGGACGAAATACGAAACTAACGTAAAAAAAGCTCTACATTAACGTAGAGCAACATTAAACTACAACTGATGGCTTGGCCTAGCCCTCTAGTTTCTTATATATACTAGTACACCGTCACCGGCAACAGAATCACAAAATATGCCGCCAAATGTGCGAAATGCGTCGCGACTTTACTGTACTGCACCACACAGAACATGTCCCCTCCGCGCACACACGCACAAACGAGAACACCCTTCCCAGCCACCGGGGTAGGGTTGTGGTGGTGGCGGGACTTGTCGCCGAGGTCCTCGTGGTCAATAGCCATAGAGCGTGATCGCAGATCGCACCCTCCTGCCACCCTCCAGTCGAGCTTAAACAGTTTGCTCCAGTTGTTCGGATTTTCACGCGCAATGCGATCGTTCTACTCTGAGACAACACCACTTGTTCACCCCGAGTCTCTAACCTCAACCAGTGGCAAGCGGTGCTGATCGCGACCCGAGCCGAACGAAGATATCCTGCACTTTTTTCCGCCAGTGCTGTTGCTAGGAACTCCAGCAAAAGGAATGATGTCTAGCATTTGCTTCAAACTGACTTGTGGAAGTCAAAAATTTTTGTCATTGATGAGTTTAATGTAACATCGTTCATGGATTAACTCGCAAAGCAATTCCAATGACAGAATTTTAATTGATGAGTGCTCTTCAGGATGTTTCTCAATTCAATACTCTGATAGTCCTAATTGTTCTTCCTCCTCTAGAAACCCATCTACGCTCTTAAAAATAATGAAAACTCACTGTAGACGTTATTCTGGTTATGACTAAATGATACATGTTGTAAGTGATGGAACGACCCAAAAACGTGCGCTTGAAGATGTATTGAACAAAATATGTAACTTTACATGTTGAAGGATACGAAAACGATCTACATTTGCAGAATCAGACGCTCACGTAATTAAAATTCGACACAGATTTACGTCATTCGGCTCGCTTCTTTTATGTGCTGAATTTTCATTAAAAAAAATCCGCGTGATAATATATGGCTCAAACTTTTAGTCGCTGATTCGAACTATTGTCCCACTATGGGCCAACAATTGTTTCCAAGCATTTATGCAAAACTACAACACAATAAAGCATCTATACCATAGGCCTAGCTACGCTCTTACATGAAACATAAATCAGATTTCAGTTTCATTTTGCTCCATGTAATGAAAATTCGACTGAAAATTACTTTTTCACGTTTTAAAACAACAAATAGCCATATACTTTCTCAATTGGAATCGATTTCTATAATTCTACTTGAATAGCTTTAGAATCACCATTACATTTACAACATTAGTTTTTGAATTAAGCTAGAAATCTTAAAAAGAAACTCTTGTTCCACTCGAACTTTTGCCTCACTTTATTCTATTATACAACATTTTCACATCTGACTTACCGGGATTACGTTGGGGATGTCAAAAATCTTTGTTTGCGGATGACACATGTATCTCAGCCAAAGAAGGAGGTCTGCGTGTCATCTTGAGTAGATTGCAAAAAAGTTTTGATATTTTTTCTTCATACTTGCAAACTTGGAAGATTTCTCCTAATACTTCCAAAACTCAACTTATAATATTCCCATGTAACCTGCAGATAAACATATTGTCGCAATGAACAAGTTTTTGATCTTCAACAAATTTTCAGGCCGGCGTTGTTGTATGATGTATCAATATGGACTAGCTGTTGTAATATTTGGAAGAAAGTTCTCGGATGCGCTACTGCGACCATTATTTAGGTCTGTTGTGACGTTACCCGTATCCTTAGTGTAAGTATAGTGCATGTCGTATCACTCCATTTTCCATTGATAGGTAATGAAGCATCGATTTATGAACAAGTTTTGTTTTGATTTCTCAGAGATCGAATGTGATGAAAAGGCCCCGCTATTTACACCCTTCATAGAGACTTAAATCTCAGCGAAGGCGCACTCCTTAGCAAACATAATCGATTCAATTTCTAAGGAACCAAATCGGTACTACTGATATTTGACCATGCAACGGAACTCTAGCCCAATCCTTGTTTCGCTTTCAGTCTAGTCCCTGAATAATACTAGAAAAAAAAGAGCTTTTTGCTAGCAGCAAAACCGATTCAAGCTAGTAAATTTGTCTAGTAATCAGCATTCACGTGAGTCTTTGAATTACCAGTACTTAACAGTCCTTGTTGAGTAAATACTCATGATCAGGGAATCAATTGTCACCCAACACGCAGCAACAAAGACATTGTAATCTTCAAATTACTAATCTTCAATTATTGTTGCAACAATTTTATACCGTGACACTAGTTTATCACCACTTGAACAGAATATGACAATGATCGCTCACTACGTGCGCAGCGATTTTCTGGGCTTCGCATTGCAATTTTTGGGAATATTCTCCGTGTTGGTAAACATTGCCTCATTATCGAATAGTATCCATAAAACAAATTTGGTTTTGTGTTTGAAATATCTGATTAAGGCTAAGTAGCCCGTCTTTCATTTTGGCAACAATGATGACTTTTCAGCTTGCATTTCAAAGTGATAAAACTTAGTCTTGATAGTTTATATTGACTTGAAAATGTATCACTGTACACGCTAACATGCATAAATTATGATGATACTTTTTCAGCTGTGTCAGTGCAAAACCAACTGATTTTCTTTGATTCGAAATCGTGAGATGAATTAGCAACAATCATCAACAACGCGTACAAATTTCAATGACGGCCTACTTCGCCATAAAGTTGGGACAAACGGTTGTGAGCAAGCTTGCTTTGTTGTTTGTTTTTCGTCTGTTTTGATGACAATTTGATTCACTGCTCATGATTGTTATCCTGGCTTCAAGTGTAGTCTCTGGACTGATGAACTCCGAGGCTTTAACCATCTGCTAGGTAAAAAAGATTTAATTTCAGAAACTGTTGCCAGTAACAAGGACTTTGTACTGCGAATCCTTGAATTATCAGATCATATTACCCTAACCCGACAAACAAGATGAGACTAGGGTTCAAATTGGCTGATCTTACTCCGTAACGTACCACGAAGAGATGATCTACCCGCGTTACGGGTTAATAAAAGCTTAATTTAGTTTTACAAATTAGGGGGTCATGCACAAATTACGTCACGCTCCAAGGGGGAGGGGGTCGAGCCAAGCGTGACAAGCCTTATCCGGAGGACTCATGCAAAAAGTGTGAAAAAGGGGGGGGGGTGGTTTGTTTTCAAAAAAGTTGAAATTTTGCGTGACATAATTTGTGTACCATCCCTAGATATAAGAAATGAATATATTGTTTGCATTGGCGTAGTTAGGTTTATTTCTGGAGGTGGCCTAGGGGAGGGGACTTACTTGTTTTACAGAAGTACAGTCAGTTCTCCTATTAGGCACATGGTTGGGGGGCGTTATAGGAGACCCAGGGCTTATGAGATTTCATCACTTTGGGGGTGTTCTTGAATATCTCGTATGCCAAAAGAGATAGCACAGTACTGTCTCCGGCGAAGTTTCAGTGCTAAGTACGATCTACCTTTAGGAGTTGAGGATCATCCTTTTAGTTGAGAACTTGGCCGATAGGGGCGCTTTTTCTGATTTGCACTATATGAACCATGAGGGATAAGAATGTAAAATTTTGTAACTTATGATATCTCTAGATTCTGATGTTTTGGAAGGTTTGGTGTCTTCGGAAGAGTTGTTCAGTAACTCAAGGGCTGACATGTGGTGGTTATTCTGATATGGAGTTACGCCACCAGGTGGCGCTAGTGGGCATGGAATTTTTGTTTTGCGCATAGCTCGCTACGAAAAAGATTCAATCTTTTTATAATCCGGTCAAAACTATTTCAAGAATTATAGCAAAAAAAACTCACATGGAATGTCCTTTGTTTTTCTTCCTTGATCTTTTCAGGTATTCAGGCATGTGCTTTGAATAGATTCCTCTTAGAAATCCTACGGGAATTTCTTCATGCATTATGTTTGTACTTTTCAGTGCTTGCTCCAAGAACTCCTTTACCTGTTTTCACTGAGTTTGTCCTGAGATTCCCACGGAAAATCGTTCTCAGACTTTCTGATCCCACCTGAAAATTTCTCAAAGAATCTCTATTGAATTGCTTAAAAATCCCTTGAAGAATTCCGCCAGAGAACGCATTTGAAATTATTTTAATCATTTCTCCTGCAATGGTACTTCTAGGTACTTCTTACATCTAAATTCTAATTGATAGTTTAAAGTATCCTCCTGTATTATATAATAATGTGTTTATAATTTTCAGGATTTTTTAAGGATTTGTATGTATGTATGTATGTAGGTAGCCACCAATCCTTGCTTGAGTCTTGCTCTGCATGCGGCTCCACTCAACAGTAAGGTCAAATTTTATTACCAATCTGCATTCAACATATCACTGTATGAAGGGCCAAAAGGGGGGTGGCGGACCCGTAAGTAGAAACACTTACGCGAAACCCGCGGGAAATAGAGAATCTCCTTCCAGCCATATGATCCAACAGATTGAGTATTAGAATTTGCAATACTTGTCGAGCTTTCCACGGAAAGGTTTGTTAGAAGAAGGGCGCGTCAAATCTTTTACAACTGTTGGAGAGAAAAGTACTTGACGCGAACGACTAACACTTTTCCTCCTGACTCCGATTGGCACTCCACTTCATTGTCCAGTTGTAAATTCAATGATGCCCTGATGCTCCCTCCCTCCCCAAAACATGATAAATTCAATTATAATGATATGTTATATAGTAGAACAGATTATAATATATATAATAATATGATAATAAAATATGAAAATAAAATGGTAATCACAATAAAATATGACGCAGTGAAATAGTATCTGAATGCATGCAGTATTATATCGGCTGACATATATTTTTATTTTAAATATTTGTTCTACTGATGATATTATGCTGGTCGAGAGAAGAGTGATAAAAATAAACAAATAATTTGAATAAAACTAGAAAATCAGCGATTTGTTAATAAAGTTTTCAAATACATCAAAATCAAAATTCCAGCTTCCATATGTTTAGGGAGGACAAACAACGCTGTAGACTACTGTAGTAAACAAGGACAATTACATTAAAGTCATTTTTAAGTAGCAGCATGTAGTGCAAGGATGTTATGGCACATTCCCCTAGACCCTATTACATTGTCCATCTGTGACTTCTCTGATGCCCTAATTCACCCTCTCAAAACCCAGCATATAATAAATGAAATAATTATAATAAAATATATAAAATGGAATTTCTAGTTGTATGGTGCAGAGCTACTTGGGCACTTCCATGATTCACTTTGGCATGCGGAGTTTTTCACAGCCGAATTGTCTGAAACTTTGCAATAAGAAGCACTTCAAAACGATGCACATTGTGGCCAAACATGAGCTCAGTAGCTTTGAAAAAAAAACCCACTGCCAAAGTGAATCAAAAGTGCCAAGATTAGGATCCGCCTCCCTATGTGATATGAATATAGATGTTTCAGAATTTCCATTCTTTAAATGTGATGAATTGAACCTCATTAGGTAGTCTACAAAATAAGGACGAATTACAATTTCCGGAATAGAACGACATGCTGAAATATTAATAGCAGTGATTATTTTAGTATCTCCGATGACTCCATGATGCTTCTGGAAATTATGCCAATGAATTAGTATAACAAACCAATTTTAAATAAGTAATTCGTACACCTTTAAACACAATAATGTAAAGTATTGAAAAAATGTAAGAAATCATGTAATAATTCGATGATTTGACCTGGAATCGTTGAATGAATGAATGAATGAATGGAATCGTTGAAAGGAATGAAAGATGATTAATATTAAATAAATAATAACATATTGTTCCAACAAGCCTGGAAAAAAATACAATGACAATGTTTATACTAAATGTTTACAACGGATTCCTGCAATTCTATATTGCAATTATATATCCTGAAAAAAAAGACGTGAATGAAATATATCGTTTTCAGGTGCTTTTCGATGATCATGGAAATGGTGCAGAACATCTGTAATAAATTTTTGATTAAATAGTTTAAATTTGCAACTTAGCCAACGACTGCCATTCTCACATATAATTATAATGAGACACTTACGCGGAACCCAAGGGAAAAAGGGAATCTCCTTCCAACGTTATAATCGAACAAATAAAATAATGAGATTTGCAATGTTTTTCTAGCTTTCCACGAGATGGTTTGTTATAAGGGCGCATTAAATTCATTTCAACAGTTGGAGATATGCACCCATCTACAAAGATGTGCATTTCTCCCCACACTCCGGCTTGCACTCCACTCCATTGTCCCGTTGCAACTTCAATGATGCCCTGATGCACTCTCCCAATTCTCAATATATTATATAGCGATAAAAATGCAATATATATTATTATAGAAAAAAAAAAATGATGGTATTTTATGGAAATGATTGGTTCATTAAATGTAGGTACTGGGAAAATCAATTTGTGTTTTTACTGTATTGTATGTTTGAAGGCTCCAATATTCGCCAGCATATGAAGGACAGTGAAATTAAAAAAAAATATGTTTGACTCTGTTGTAGATGGCTGCAATGATAATTAAAGTGAATGATCATTATTTTTATTGTGAGTAACGAATATTTGTCGATGATCAGTATTTGCTGTTTTGATTTGAATCCGTAATGCAAATCGCTGTAAAATATTATGAAAAAAAACGTACAAGAAATTGTTTGTTAAAAGTACAACTGTTGAAGTATAAGAACCCCTCTACTAAGGATATTGTGATATCTTCTCTCCTTGAATCCGGTTGGCAATCACTCGTCCAGCTACTGATCTACCATCCTTAACCAAGAACATTAAATAGTTTAAAAAGTATGACAAATGTATAAATGTAGGATAAAAATGTATAAATATATAAATCATAGACGTAAATGTACAAATATATAAATCTATATAATAATCAAATATAAAAATATAATGCCAGACTATAATAAAACAATATAATAATAACAGTTAACAAATCACGTCAAATAAATATTCAGTACTTATTTCACATTGTTTAGAATTGATTGTTCGTGTTTCAATAAATGGTTATTTTTTTTGTTTGTATTTGTTCGACTTGTTATGTTATGCCGAGTTAATTGCAGTAATTAAGTTTTAGTATAATTTGAAATTTTAACTCAATATTATGTCACTTTGTTTTAAGCTGGACGAATGGATAATAACAATATGAACAGCATGTTATTTAAATTCACATTTATAATCCACCTTCTTACCACTTCATGTTGTCATATTTCCTAGTGGAATTCTGAAAAAAAAGTTTGTAGTGATAATGTAACGCATATTGTTATAATAAACATATAAGAAAATTGATTTCTCCGTCAACCCGTGCGCACTATAGTCCTATTGGAATTTCCTACGATTTGTGATATAAGAAATTGCACGATAAATTGAAATTGTTTGATATTATTTCGGCTGTCTATATCTTAACCTATGAAATATTAAGCTTATGGATTACATGAATCAATCAAAACGTATATTATTTTTAAAACATAAGTACAAGAAGCATTCATATAAAATATGTGAATCATTGAATATTTTATCTTTGACTTCAAATTAATGACCCGTAGAATTTTTCAAGCGTGTTTTAATTTTAGGAAGCCATCTAGTGGTGACTAGGAAATTTGAGCTTTTTAAGATAGAGCTTTTATCCAAGTCACGACTATGGTATTTGTGATAGATTACGTTATCATAGCTTGAATGTTAGTAGTAGTGTTGGGTTAAATGAAAAGTGAGATATAAATCTCACACAAACCTATAAATGATATTCAACCAATACTTAGCTATTTTTCAGATTTTGTCTGTGGAGAAGCTGTAGCAACCGTCGTAGCAAACACCTCAGCTGTCTTGCACATTCACATACCATCACACGCGGTTTCCTTTTCAAAAGCTTTTTTTTCGGAACACTTATGGCTTCGTTTCTGCTCAATTTTTACTTTAATTTTCTGTAACCGTGTAATGGAATAATTCTTCTCGTTTTCGTATTTAAGAACTATATTCTAAATCGCGACTAACTTTTCACACCACACAAGAGATCTTTATTTTGCACAATGCGAGCCGCCACAATCAATGCAAACCGACCGGGAAACAGATGAAATACGTGTTACCACCACGAAAGCACGAACTAGGATTTCAGGATTTTTTAAGGATTTCTCCAAAAAATAGTACAAACAATTCTAGGTGTCTCTCCAGAAAATCTTAAAAATCTCCAAGTAAAAATTCATTCCACGATTTCTTTAAAGCGATTGTTTGAAAAAAGTCGCAGCATAAATTATATAGACTTCTCACAAATATAATAAAATGACTGTTGCAGATGTTATTTAAGGATTTCTCGTAATATTCCACAAGAATTTAATGAGCAATTATAAAGAATTCAATTGGGAAAATGTTATTCATGATTCCTCGAAAAGTTCTCTGCAAATCTATCTGTATTTTTTCAACGATAATTATTTTTTTTTAGATTGATCTAAAATCTCTCTGGAACATATTTTTATCTTTCCAAAAATGCCTAACTACGAAATGTTTTCCCAATTCCAACATTTTTATAATGTTCCTTGCGTTACTTTCAAATGCTTTTACAAAAACTTTTCCACGAAAATACTCAAAGATTTTCCGTGTAATTTGTTCAGGGATTTCTTAGAGAATTATATTTTTGTTTCCCTAAGATTGCTCAAAAAAAAAAAAAATCCAGAGATTCATCCAAGCATTATCCAGAGATTTTTTTGCTTCAAACCGCAATAACGATTCTTTTGAGATTTTTTAGAAGAAATTTTTTATCAGATGTACTAAGATTTTGCAATTCATTCTTGAACTTCTCAAAAACAATTCTCCAGAA
Source organism: Aedes aegypti (assembly GCF_002204515.2). Taxonomy (NCBI): domain Eukaryota; kingdom Metazoa; phylum Arthropoda; class Insecta; order Diptera; family Culicidae; genus Aedes; species Aedes aegypti. Next base: position 178,897,513 of record NC_035108.1, on the reverse strand, counting down.
GTTCCATCAAGTATTCTTTTAGTTTCTAGAAATAACTCTATTTTTTGCGAACATCAGAATTCTTGACATGAGTAATTCTCGCTGAAACCACGCCGCTATCGGCACCCGTTAGTTAGAATTCCAATTTTATGTCACTGATCGTTAGTATATGCTAAAGGGTGGTCCTTTCGGTTTTCTCAAATTGGTGGACCCCTTGTACGCCTAGCTAGTTAAACAGTTTGCGAAAAAGCCAATTTTTTTTGATAAATCTTAGGTATTTCTTCACGTGTTATGTCTCATATTTCCCTTGAAGCACATAGCAAACTTAGTGGAATCGTATAGAAAAAGGATATAGCTTTCATCTGAGACTAAAAAAATATTTGGCGGCCATTTTGAATTTGGCCGCCATCTTGAACTTTGTTAGAAAACCCGTTTTTTCACTATTAGTGCACCGCTCGCTTAGAATTCGAGGTCAGAATCAGAAAGCTTTTTTTACCTTATTTCGAAAAAAAGTCTTTTTGCAACATTGTTTGTTCAAGAACTTTTGTATAAACCAAATCTTTATCCGTAAAGAAATATAGTCGACTCTCCATAACTCAATATTCAGGGGATCATCGACTTATAGTATTATCGAGTTTTAAAATACAACGACAAAAAATCCCAAAATCGAAGGAACAAATTCCTGTATCTCCAATACATATATGATCACTTTTGTAAGAAAGCAATATTATTTTGTTGATAATATTTTACAAACTAAAAAAAGTATTGAATTTTCGCGACATGTTCAAAAAATTACGTTATCTTTACCGACAATTTTTTGTTTATTTTCATGTTTTTCAACTTTGATCGCAAATAATTAGTCCAAGTTTACCCGAATAAGAAGGGTTTTATGGAGAAAAATTTACCGCACAAGTGGCATTGACTAGTGGAGATATCGAGTTATAGAAATATTGACTTATGGAGAGCACGATGTATGGAAATATAAAGGGAAATCCATCGAGTTATAGAGTATATCGAGTTATAGAATATTGAGCTAGTCGACTGTAGTCGATCAACGACTTTGGAAGGAAAGGGGTAATGATAATAAAGACTAAAACCCGCAAAAATTGATCGACTACGTTTACATATTTTGAAACTAAAAAATTGTTAAGGTGTTAAACAAAATCTGTAGACATGATTGTATTGAGAACTTAAACAATTATGATATTTTGACAGAATAATGTTCTGCATGGATAAATGTCTTAGGGCCGATTTCTTCACCTTCGCTTAAGCCGTAAACCACGTTTACCCATACGACTAAACCAGATTTTAGGCCTAAGCGGTGGTGAAGTAACCGCTTATTAGTCACTTAGCAAAATAATCAATTTTAAAGCATTAATAAAAAAATCATCATGTTCAAACATTACCATTATTTGAAAAGCACATTGTAATCAAGAAACATATGGTGAAATATTAATAAATAATTCCAATATACAACATATAAGTTATATTTTTTATATAAATTCCATTATAATTAAACAAACGTATAATAGAAAAAAGGATTTATTTGAAATCATGTACAGTTCCAAGCCTGAAAACTCCAACGGTAACCCTGCCTACATTACTGCACTTTCTCTCATTCGGTGTAGGATTCTGTGCCAGTCCATCAACGGTGCCGGTTTGGTAGTTCAACACAGCTCACTGACAACAACCCCTCATTAGTAGGTAGCAGGCAGGTATCTTACTACCAACACCGTCAACTTCCAGTACTAAGAATGTCCCCACTTGCGTGAGCCGAGAGCACGGTAAGATTTGATACAGTTTATGGGTGTCTTACTACCGCCGACGATGCTGTCGACGCGCAGTGGTCCGGATTTGAAAAAATCATGACAACAATTCGGCTTTCTCAATATATTACTATTTTTACTCATGAAAATGTTTTGGAACATGATTTAGGGTAGAAGACTCTATTTTGAGCATATTCACCATTTTTGATTCTCATTGAATAAAATGGGGCCTTCCTTTGCCGAGTGATTAGAGTCCGCGGCTACAAAGCAAAGCCATGCTGAAGAGATGTTTGGGTTCGATTCCTGGTAGGTCCAGGAGTTTTTTGTAATGGATATTTCCTTGCCTGCCCTGGGCATAGAGTATCAACGTACCTGCCACACGATATACGAATGCGAAAATGGCAAATTTGGCAAAGAAAGCACTCAATAACTAAGGAAGAGCACGTTGAACACTAAGCTGAGAAGTGATGATGCAATGCCAAGAAGAAGAAGAAGCAGAAGAAGAAGAAGAAGAAGAAGGAGAAGGAGAAGGAGAAGAAGAAGAAAATGACGATGAAAAATATATTTCTACATAAACTCTCGTATGTCTCAACTAGGATAACTTGCGTATTTTTGACAGTTCTGTTCTCTTTCTCATAAGGGTTTCTGTCGACCAATTCTTCTGAAATTTGGCAGTAACATGCGCTTATATGGTAAAAATATTTGAGCCTAATGGGTTTTTAAAACCAACCCAACAGCTGCCGAAATTGTTATATTGTGTCACCCTATCTAATAGTGTAGATAAATGATTGTTTTCGTTTTTCAAGTAAAAACTTTGTTGGGAAATTGAATTTTTGCTAACATTTTGCAAAACTGGACCTATGGACTGTGCGGCGTCGGTCTTTCGATCCCCGCGAGCCATTTCTGCCTGTGCCCTTCTTTCCGCACTCGTGAGAGAGTTCAAACGAGAGTAAAAGGAGAACGCCTTTTGGTTTGGTTTGGAATCGTAAGTAAATACGTGAAGTCGTCGTCATAAAATAAGGGTAATCGCTATACCACAGCAACCAGCAAGGTAGTTCACCGGATCCAACTGTAAGCGGACAACTGGTTCATAAAGCTGCGCTCAAGTTCCACTTACAATGAATGCTTTGTATGGGATAGACTCGCATCTTGTACTTAGTCATTGCAGTTGAATTTGGACAACGCAAATGCAGTGAAGTTGTTTTGTTACCGAAGTCACATGATTTTTTTAAGAGGTTGCTTCGTTGGGTTAATAGATCTGATGTGTGGAGTTTAAGAGTATGCGATATGGATTTTTTCCATGTCGATACGAAACGAAACGATACGCGGAATATCTTGCGCTGATAATGACGAAACGAAACGAAATTTAAAAATGTTTCGTGTAACTCGATACGAAACCAAATATCTCACGGAATTTTTCGAAACGAATCGAAATTTTTGAATTTTTTCCGCGGAATACACGTTTAAGTTTTTTTTTTCTTGTCAAAAGCTGGAAATTTGACAATAGGCATAAAAAACGTCTTTTTATATCCTCTACCATATGGAAACCTTAGCGTTGCTCAACGGAATCCTTACATGTTTTGGTAAAACTCTTTTCTGTTTGTTTGAAATCTTCTTAATAACTTTTTAAGTTTCATTTCAACATATCTGATACTCACACAAGGCAATGAGTGGGTTTAAGAGGAAAATAATCATCATCATTCTACACATTTTCTAAACCAGTTATTTTTGCTCAAAATTGAAGCAACGTTCATGAACATCTATCATTGCATTACACTTATTATATGTAATACGATGATAGATTTTCATGAGGATATCTTGAAATTTGAACGTAAAAACTGTTTATTTTTGATGATAGCTGATGATTGAATGATGGATTCTTGAGCCTTAACTTAAATGTAGCAACTAAGAAGTGGGTCGAAAAGCAGTTACAAACATTCAAAACAATTTTAAAAATATTGAGAGGAGTCCAAAATTAATTTGATTTTTAGAAAAGCCTTACAATTTTTTTAATCATGTGGATATGCTAATATATACCATAAAACATGGAATAATGGTATTCATTTTTTTTTTTGCTGTACTTTATGCTTTGTGGCTTGAATGAATGTGATTGGGGACACAAGTCGATAAGTGATCATGAAAACACTAAACTGAGAAGCAGACTCTTCCCCAGTTGGAACGCAACGCAAGAATGAAGAAGAAAAATAAGTAAAAGAGAGGAATCACTGGAATATTTGCTTTAGTATTTGCTGGAGTATTGAATTAAATTAAATTTTAAAAAATCCATCAACACATACCTAAGAAATCAATCAAGATAAATTTGAAAGAACTGCAAAAGTAATAAACTCCAAGAGATATTGCGACAGCAACATAACCAGGATTGCCTGTTGGGGTAATTTAGAAGTTCCTAATAAATTTTCTGGAAAAGCCTTGCATAAACTGTGAATTAATTCTTGGAGGGATCAAATCTGGATGAATGCAAACTTTAAGAGTAAACCTTGTAGAAAATACTGAAGGTATTTCTTTTATTTTGTAGAGCAAATACTGGAGAAATGATCCTATTCCAAAATCTGTGAAGGAATTTCTTGACGATTTCTGGAAGAAATAAGGATTGTTGAAATTATCTCATTTTCAGATTCTTTGTTTAAAACTGACTACAAAATCACATTTTCACTGAATTTTGAGCCTCGAGAGTGTTTTAAAAATATTTGAAAATTTCGAAAAAAAAAAGTTTTGAACCTGGACTACATAGCATAGAGGAACCGCAAATAAGATTGACAATTGCACCCATGTTCGTTCAGACAATCCGTCTTTCAATGAGCTAAATTTAATGTTTGGCTTATTTTTTTCCTCGAGATCTAGATGTGCGAAAATTGAAAAAAAAAAAATAAAAATTGTTGCGCTTTTCTATTGTGAAATACCCTAGGTATACCACCAAACTTGAATCTAAATCCGGAACCAATTTTGATGGTGCTTGCAATGCATGAATCAAATTTATAACTGATTTGTGATTTTTACTAAAACAAATCATCAAAATCGATCGAAAGATGGCGAAACTAGAGAATTTTGAAACTTGATGTCGGTATTGAAAAGGTTAAGACCTTTGCCTTGCAGCATTTGGCTTCCAATACTTGTAATGATAGATTATCAATATTCGCATTTTTTTTAAATTGGGGGTCGTGAGGAAATTATGTCACGTTATAAAAGGAGAGAGGAGTTGGTGGTGTGGTACAACGTGAATAAACCTAGATTCATTTTTCGATATAAAATAATGTATGCATCTTCCTTGTTTAAGGTGAATATAAAACAAAGGCATACCTCAGAATTTCAAGAGCACAAATCTAACAAACCCGACAGCGGTTCAAGCTGAACACTTGATCGATTGGCCATCGAGTAACCAATCCCTGGGCAATCCGCAGCGAGGAATTTAGGGCAAATGGGCGTTTTTGGAAACTTTACAACTGTTCTGGCAGCACGGACGATGACAACCGGAGCGGTGTGCAGAATCCGACTGCACAATAGATCGAGAGCTACCTAGAGAATCGGAATCATAAAGGCCAGTGAAGTGGATGAAACGTGCACCACATTGTTGAGCTCTATGAATTTGGCACACGTACGATTTATTTCTATGCATATTATCGAATCTGTGATAGGAATAATGCATTACAATAGATTCTTAGGTTATCAAATTAATTATGCACTACTGATCATTACCGGCGCTATTTAGCAAACCACTTCAATATTTGATTCCAAGATTTGCACCAAAAATATATTATTTTGATAATAAGAAATCACTTCACTCGATAATATGCATAGAAATAAATCGTACGTGTGCCAAATTCATAGAGCTCAACAATGTGGTGCACGTTTCATCCACATCACTGGCCTTTATGATTCCGATTCTCTAGGTAGCTCTCGATCTATTGTGCAGTCGGATTCTGCACACCGCTCCGGTTGTCATCGTCCGTGCTGCCAGAACATCCCCCGCCCCGTGGATCGACGGGAGGGCTCTCCGTAGATCCGCTTAGCTCCATAACAGCCAGTTTAACAACCGGACGCTTCAACTTACCACTCGCTGTTCTTACAATCACTTGACGGATTCTTCCGTCCTTTCCGGGAAAGACCTCATCTACAATACCTCTCGTCCAAGATCTTCGTTTACCTTCCGCTACGTACACGAGGTCGCCGACCTTCAGGGATTTCACCTCATTTAGCCATTTAGACCTTTTGTTGATTGTAGGGAAGTACTCTTTCGACCATCGCTCCCATGCGACGTCCGCTAGCTGTTGTGAACGCACAAAACCGCTTCTAAGGGCCTGTCCTAGGTCCTCTGGTGGTTCCAGCGGTTCATGTGCGCCGGATGAGCTGTTCAAGAGGAAATGGTTAGGCGTTAAAGCCTCAGGATTGTCCAGCTCTTGCGGCATATAAGTAAGTGGTCGAGAGTTGATCAGCCCTTCAGTTTCGACCAGCGTAGTCCACAGTATTTCGTCGGTGAGTTTTCGGCCGTCTTCCAATGCGGTCATGGCTTCCTTAACGCTCCGCACCATTCTTTCCCACACTCCGCCCATATGGGGTGCGGAGGGGGGATTGAACGACCATTTCGTCCGCGCATCAGTAAAAGTACCGGCACACTCCAGGTCGATTCGCTCCACCTGCTTCTGCAGTTCTCGACTGGCACCGACAAAATTGGTGCCATTGTCAGAAAAGATCTCAACCGGTGACCCACGCCGACGGGTGAATCTACGAATTGCCATAATGCAAGAATCGCTCGACAAGTCATAGGCAACCTCTAGGTGGACTGCCCGAACAACCATGCACGTAAACACCACGACATATCTCTTCTCCTTGCGCCGACCTACGGAGACCTCCAGCGGTCCCATGTAGTCTATTCCGACGTAGCTGAAAGGTCGGACATTGGACACCAATCGTTGTTCCGGTAAAGGTGCCATTCGTGGAGGATGAGGCTTGCATTTATTCACCTTGCAGGACAAGCAGTTCCGGGAAATTTTCTCCACCGCCGACCGTAGATGTGGGATCTCGAATCGCTGGCGAACTTCGTTAACAACAGTCTCTTTGTTCGCGTGACCATATCTGTGATGATAGTGTTCCAGTAGCCGTTGAGTAATCGGGCTGTCCTTAGGAAGAATGATTGGAAATCTTGCATCGAAACTGGCGTACGCAGCATCAGCGGTTCTTCCTTCCATTCTGACTACTCCATATTCGTCGGCAAAGGGAGAAAGTCTGTATAACGGACTGTATTTCTCCACGGGTGTCCATTTGTCAATCGGCTGATCACGGTTGTTCATCAGGGTTCGGACTTCGTCTGGATAGTATTCTCCTTGAACCATCCGCCAAAAAAAACGTTCAGCTTGTTGAAATTCCTCCTGCTTCAGTGGAACGACCTGCGCCGCTACTGTCCGTTTCAGTAGCTTCTCTTGATTTCTAGTTACGGGAATAGCCTCTATCGGGTGTCCCGCGATTCGCAATCGGCAGTTGCTGATAAACCGGTACACGCACGCGACGGTTCGTAATAGAATAGTCCACTTGGAGATTCTGGAAGGATCGATCATTCTTATGGGCACCGAAATATGAGCGAGCAAATATCTCGACCGTAGTTCTTCTTGCGTGTTGGCCTTTACGCGTTGCTGTGGCCATAGATCCTCTGGATGGTACAGGAACGCGGGACCTTTGAACCAGCTACCGTTCGAATCAGGCTCTGTGTCGTCCACCCATTTTGTCAGGCAGTCAGCTATGTTTTCCTTCGTTGGAACCCATCGCCAGTTCTCCGTTTGGGTCAGCGACCGGATCTCCCCGATACGATGAGCAACAAACTGCTTGTACCTCCTGTGATCCGAACGTATCCACGAAAGAACGGTCGAAGAATCCGACCACAGATACACCTTGCGGGGCTTCAGCGAATGGTTTGTCATAACGGTGTTCAGCAGTTTCGCTCCTAGCACGGCTGCTTCCAGCTCCAATCGGGGTATCGACAAGTGTTGTAGAGGGGCTACTCTGCTCTTGGCCATGATCAACGTGCAGTGCACTCGTTCGTACTCGTCCGTTATGCGGAAATACACCGCGCAGCCATAACTGACCTCGCTGGCGTCGGTAAACACATGACACTGCAACGACTTATAACAGCGTGGATCTACATCACCGAAGTAGCATCGTGGAATGCTGAGGTCTTTGATACCAGGCAGCAATTTTACCCAGCGCTTCCAGTTCTCGTGCTCGTCGTCCTTCATTTGCTCGTCCCACTGTATTCCGCTTCTCCAAAGATCCTGGATCAGGGTCCTTCCGTGGATGAGATACGGCGCCAGCAAACCCAAAGGATCGAACAGGCTCATTATGATCTTCAGAGCCATGCGTTTCGTTGGTCGCTTTCTTCCGGACACGTAGGGAAGCAGCTGCTCTCCTAGTTCCGTAGAAAACGTCAAAGTGTCCGATGCTGGATGCCACAACATTCCTAAAACTCTTTCCCATCGCTCTTCAACACTTGATTGCAGGATTCGCGTTTCCACGACGGCACTTTCCCCAAGCTTCTCTAACACCTCCGCGCTGTTACTGACCCAGTTCCTCATTTCGAAGCCTCCGTGAGCGTGGATGGTTCGCACTTGTACGGCTAGCTCCGCAGCTTCTTCGGGAGTGTCGGCGCTGTCGTAGTAGTCGTCCATATATGTTTTGTCTTTAATCGCCGCCGCCGCTTGAGGAAACTCTTTCGCCCACTTGTCAGCGTTCACTCGCAGCACATGCTGCGCAACGCATGGCGAACATGTGGCACCAAACATTGCTACGTCAGCGATGTAGACTTCCGGTGGCTGTTGGGAATCGGAGCGAAACAGGAAGCACTGGAAATACTTGTCCGACGTTCGCATACGCAGCTGCAAAAACATTTCTCGAATATCGCCTCCGAATCCGACGCGCTTCTCGCGAAATTTGCAGATCACGGACGGAAGCGATACTAGCAGGTCTGGGCCCTTCAGCAATTGGGAGTTGAGAGAAATGCCATTGACTTGCGCCCTTGCGTCCCACACCAGCCTCTTCTTCTGCTTTTTCGGGTGAGTTACCAGGCCTAGCGGTAAGTACCAAACCTGTCTTCGACTGATCTCTATCAGTTCTTCCTCGGTGGCCTTGTGTATATAGCCCTTCTGTACAAAGTCGTTGATCTGCTGATTCACTGCATCGCGCAAACTCGGATCTTTCGCTAGTTGAGCCTCGAAACTTTTCAGTCGCTTCATTGCCATCGGGAGACTATTGGGTAGTTTGGCGTCATCGGCTTTCCAAAGTAGAGCAGTTTCATATTTTCCGTCCACGAACTTTGTAGTGCACTCTAAGATTTCGCGAGCTCGCTTCTCGTCGGTGGATTCCAGCGGAGGTGTTGACCGGATCATCGAGTCTTCTAGAATAAACTGCTGCCGAACTAGTTCGTTCAACTCTCGATCAGCGCCACAGTTGCATTCGTGAACGTTGACGAATCCCTCCTTCGCTCTCCCATTTCCAACCGGTCCATAGACAGACCAGCCTAGCAGCGATTTCACGGCGATTGGTTCTCCGGGGCGGCCGACACAACTATCCAATGGAGCGAAAAGACTCAGATTTTCAAGTCCGAGCAGGATCCTAGGAACAGCTTCAGAGTACGACGGAACAGGTAGATTTCGGAGGTGTGGGTACCGCTCCGATAGTTCCTTCATGGCCAGACTCTGGTTCGGAAGCTTTAGCTCCTCAACGGTGTGCGCGTTCTTCAATGCAAAACGACGGGGTAATCCTTTTCCCGCTATTTCGCAATCAACACGCTTCGAATCGTTCTCGTTCCTCATTACGCTCGAAGTCCAAAGCAGCTCTAGGGGTTCAGCGACACCGTTCGCTCCAAGCTGCCGCGCCAAGCCAGCCTCTACGAGTGTCAATGAAGACCCTTCGTCCAAGAAGGCGAAAGTCTCACATTTACGGTTCTCGTTGAACAATGTAACCGGAATGATCCTAAACAGGACCGACCGCTGCGGCCGCTGATGCGTATGGCACTCCGACGCTTGGGATTGTGATGGACGTTGCTCTTGCTTCGGACGATGAAGAAGCGGGTGGTGACGATCTCGGCAGCTCCCAACGTTACACCGAAATCTCGATCGGCACCTCCATTGGCCGTGGTCGAACAAACAAACCTCACACAGTTTCCATCGTTCAACGGCCTTTAGGCGACCGTCCAGGCTCAATTTCTGGAATTGTTCACAGTTCCGTACGCGGTGGTCTATCTTGCTGCATATTGGGCAAGGCTGTCTCTCTTTGCTGCGGCTTTGCGAATCAGCGACCTCCTCATGGGCGTACACGTGTCCCTTCTCCTTCAGTTTGTCCCTGTCGACTCTTGAAACTGCCGACTTCTGCTGTATTGGCATCGTGACTTCGCTGGCGTCGTTCACCAGCTCCTCCATGAACATCCCGAAGTGCCTAAGCGTTGGATCGGCGTGAGCTCGCTTAAATCTCGCCCACTCTAGTTTGATGGATGCTGGCAACTTCTCCACTAACTCGCCAAGCAGCGTAGGATTCGACAAATGACTTCGAAGGTTGGCGGCCTCCAAATGATCGCACAACTGTTGCACCGTCAAACCGAAGTTGATCAACGAATCCAATCGTTCCGGTTTCGGTGCCTCTGCCCGGTGTACCTTGTTCAGCAAATTCTTCACCAGTAGTTCTGGTCTACCGAACAACCGGCGTAGGGTATCCATTATCGTCCTCACATTCTGAGGAAACATCAGCTTCGTGACGACGGCGTCTCTCGCTGCCCCTCGCAAGCACTCCCGCAGCCGGATGATATTTTCCACGTCTGTGAAGCCACACGCAACGTTGGCCGTCTCGAAACTGTGGACGAATATTGGCCAATCCTCCGGGTCGCCAGAGAACGTGGGCAACTTCTTCGGCCAGATTTGCCTTGCCGCTATCTGGTTGGCGTTCGGCCCCGCCCCGTGCAATCCTGGTCGCATTTCATTCATCGGGCCTTCTAAGCATCCACCAAGCGCTGGCAGCATATCAGCATTGAATCCGGCTTCATTCCGGACGGCACTAGGAAGATAATCCTCGGGTTGCATCCGGTTTCCGCAGCCTTCACGGTTCCCTTGGAGGTTAGGAACTCCTACCAGGGCGACGGGTTGCATCTCGTTCCCAAAATCTCCACGCTGGTTCGGGAAACCGAGAGGTGCATTAAATCTCAAATCTTCCACTTGGCGATCGTTCTCCAAGTCAGCTGGCTGTTGCTGAATCGGTCCGACTACGGATGGTGGTCGAGGTCTATAAGATCTTACCACGGATGGCGGTTGAAGTCGATTCGATCCTGCCTCGATATTCTGCAGATTGTACTCCGATTTGTGCGTTACACTATTGTCGTCTTGAATCGGTTTCAACTTCTGCTGGTCCTGCAGCCAGGCCTTCGTTCTAGTCCGACTACTAATGGGACTGGAATTGTTGCTGCTCTCTTCGTCGGCAATTTGCTCCTTCAGATCGAACTTGTCTCGCAGATACTTCTCTCGCATCGCTAGTTCCTTGGCCTTTATCGCATGTTCCTGCTCCTTGAGCTGCTTCTCCTTTTCAAGACGGATCCGTTCCTCTTCTACTCGCGCCCGTTCATCCATCAACTTCTGCTCCTCCAATAGTCGCTCCTCTTCTAATCGCTGCAATGCCAATTGCGCTCGAGCTTTGGCGGTAGAAGTGCTGGATTTGGTGGATTTCTTCTCCCCGTGGGTCGCTACAGTTGGGACTTCTGGATTCTTTTTCGGAGTGATTACGCCACTCGTGCCGGGAATAGGAACAACGACGGTAATCGATTTCTCGGAGGTTTTCGACTGCTGGGATGCTTTCGATTTCTCCAAATCCTTCTGGCTGGCGGCACTTGACTTCGGGATCTCGCTCGATGCTGCACCGAGGACAGTCAAGCTAGCCGACTGCTTCCTAACTCCCCTTTTCTTAGTACCGGTTGGTTCGGCAGACGGTTCGGTTTGGCAAGTGCTACAGACCAAATGTATGGATTACGGTACAATTTTTTGAAAAGAAGTCTAATAAACAATTATTTTTTTTTAGCTTTGAGCTGCGCAAATTGAAACGCTGCTGCGAGATTTCTTTTACCTATCAACCAACAACAACGGCAGTGCAGTTTATCATATCCTGCGGACCAGTCAATACTACAGTCATCCCACAATTATGGATAGCACATAGAAATGGATCTAAGTTGGTTTAAACGGAGAATATCTCATCAAATAGAGTAGCAATTACGCAGAACCCATTTTACCTACGCGAACCATAAATCTATACAGCATCGCAATCAACAATAACATGCTTAAACACATTTGTTCCATTCGTAGGAAATAAAATGTCATACATATGCCTAGAAGCGTTGATTCATATTTGTGGGGCATTTAAACCCATACCACAGTTATGAATCTAAGATAAGACGATTCCTAAAGAAACGCCAAAACGTATGCTTTCATTAGCACACCATTCGTTTGCCTCGCAGATAATTTGCTGTTATAGTGTTCTGATCCATGATATGAGACGATTTGATCCATAATACGGACCCATTTTTGACTGTAGCTGCTAGGAGTAGAAGCGAACGCTTTGCTTTTTTTGTTCGAAATTTAACTCGAATTTCGCGAAATTCCGTTTTATTCCGTTTGTTTTCAATTTTCCGTGGAAATATTTTAACAATTTGGCGAAACGAAACGAAATAGCAAAATACAAATTTCGCCAGTGCGAGTTCCGTGGAATTCCGCGGAATTTCGTTTCGAAGCGTATTTGACGGAATCATTCGGTATTTCGCATACCCTTAGTGGAGTTTATGGTGTTATGCTTAAACAGAGATTTACAGTAGTATTAGTAGATGCAAAAGATAACAAATAACGCACTGATTGAAAATTTGTTGGGGGAAATGGCTCAAAAATAATTAGATGGCTAAATTCATAAAATGATTCTTAGATATATGTAATCTATGAGTATTCGTCGGCTAAACATATCAAGTTTTGCTACTAGAAACCTTGTAGGCGAACATAACCTTTTCGGGTGTCTTAGAGATCAATTTATAAGTCTCAAGTAAATTTTGGGTTACTGAATCCATTACTGCTCTCATGAATGCTCCAACACATCACAACTTTGTGCTACATATCCTCAAAATTGCAGAAAATATTGGTTTTATTGATGTTTTATTGAAATTTGAACTGATATTTTTAGCAGTTCAATCCACCGATCATACAAAATAGAACTCAAACATTTGTATGCCACCAAACTATGTCTGGTTCAAATTGCACGGTTTAGCATCGATTTTATCGGATTTTGAACATGCTTGCATCCCTCATACAACATCTGTCGATTTGTAGTGTGTAAAACCTAAATACTGATTTCTGTAGCACGTTAAGAACATAAAAGCAAATTAAGAACACAGAAAAAAATCCGTTCTCGTATCCGTGAACAGCAGTCGTGAACTCGTCAACAAGCAAAAATGAATCGTGAACTAGATCATGTTTAAGATACCGCGGGGCAAGTGGGAACGAAAAACACGATAGTTCAAACAAATTGTTCAATAAAATTTTCAAATGTCAATATTTTCCAAATCCAACAACACAATCACATTTTGGCAACATATTTGCTGGTGTGTGCATGAAACTGATCGAATAATTTCGAAATTGTGAAAACCTTGGAAGAAAGTTTTTGAATGAGCCATTGGACGCAGTTACCTCGTTAAACGGGGCAAGTGGGACACATCCAGTTTCATGCGTCAATCCACATCAGTAAGTCAACCATTACAATAATAGGATTGAGAAATCATAGATATTTTATTTTAAGTACATATAGGGTATCCATCCAACCATAAAATACGTAACGTTTTAGGAAGAAAACCTTTAATGAATAGTATGTCACCTCACATTTAATATTTACTGAAAATTCCTCAATAAAAGTTTAAAGAGGAATTAAACGTGTTCAAAATATATCATTTATAAGCTGTTAATTAAAATGTAGCACATAAACAATCAATAATTGACGAAATTGTAAATATGTTTTGTTATTATTTATATGCATGGCAGAAAACCACTAAATGGGGTGTAATTGTTTTCCATCACTACTTAATTTGGTAGAAATAACAAAAAAAGTTCAAATAAAATAGAAAAGTAATCGTTCTCATGATGCATTTCAAATTTCATCTTTGTGTTTGTTCAATTTTGAAATCGTATTTCAAAAATAATAAAAAAAAAAGAATAATTCCACTTTTCTGCTCCCTTTTATGCAATTATGCAATTTGAGAATGATCTTTTTTGATGAAAATCATTTGTTTGAATGTTTTAGTGCTACTCTCTAGGAAAATGTATGAAACGTATACGAAAAGTTTTGATTCTGGTTTTTGTTTTAATAGGTCCCACTTACCCCGGGTACAAACATATTTTGGGGTAAGATAGACCATTTAAAATTTCATATGAAATAAAAACAAAATACTGGTTTACCGTTAGCAGATTATAATAATACTTAAAATTGTAGCTTACAGATGGAAATTCGATTTAAAACACATTTATTTTTTATGAGTCAATGCAAGACGTGAAACGTGTGACAATTTATTATGCAAGTTGAAAATGGCGCTGAACTGACAACTGTTACATGAACCACATGGTAATAAAAATAACAATATGTTTAGTACTAAATACATTCCTTGTCATTGTATCTTCGACTTTCTAGAAGAATACCCCCATGAAAAACTTTTCCTAAGTGAGCTATGACGAAACGCCCCACTTACCCCGGATTCTCACTTGCCCCGGGGTACCTTATGTGTAAACATGATGGTAGTTCACGGTGTACTTTTGACAGTTCACGTTTTCCAGAACTCTTTTTGAGCGTGAACATAAGCTGCAAAACGTGCATGCAAGTTGACAGAAATAGATAAATAATGCATTTTTAAGAGCCTGTGCTGAGCATATTTGAAAACGGCAATAGATTTACTGGCCTCAAATTACGTGTAACGCGTTTTTTGAGCTTGGGACAAAAAACTTGTCCCGCAGTTATGAGCGTCCACAGTTATTAACTGAGAGGTCTCTTTGTTTAATGATTAGTTTTGCATTCACGGTAAGCTCGATGTTACCTTTATACCCTGGGAAGTCGAGACAATTTTCAACCCGAAAAGACCCCCAACCGGTGGGATTCGAATCTGCTACCTTCAGCTTAATCTTACTGAATAGCAGAGCGTTTACTGCTAAAGCTACTTGAGCTCAACCTGCATGTGTTAATTCTTTGTGCATTGATTACTATGGTCAATCACAGAGTAGCAACATTTAATTGTACGGTCATCATGTCCATACACACTTAAATTATTTCACCGACCTCAGTAAAACTTTTCGCCGAGAACTCAACAGCTGAGAATTCGGTAATTTTCAATGCCGAATCTCGGTACTTATTTTACAGAGATTTCGGTAATCCGAAATTTTTACCGAGATCTCGGCGAACGTTACAGAGATTCGGTAAACGTTTACCGAGATCTCGGTAAATTTTTTACCGATAATCGTTAAATTATTAGCTGTTGGGTTCTCAGCGAATCCGTTTAAGTGTGTAGGTTTTTTTTTTGTAGATGATTTCATCGGCTTTTTTCGGTGAAATTAACATTAAAACGTAGCATTTACCGAACGTTTCGACCTACTTATGAATTTGGTCATCCTCAGCGGTTTCTTTGTAACTCATTAGTACTAAACCAGGGAGGAAGCTTCAGAATCATTTTCAAAATTTTATTTTGAATTCTCTGCAGAGCTTTCTTCCTGGTATTACAACAGCTAGCCCATATTGGTACAGCATACAACATAGCTGGCCTGAAAATTTGTTTGAATATCAAAAGCTTGTTCTTAAGACAAAGTTTTGATTTTCTATTAATAAGTGGATAGAGACATTTTACATATTTGTTACATTTGGTTTGAATGCACTCAATGTGATTTTTGAAAGTAAAATTCTTATCTAGCATGAGCCCTAGATACTTAACTTCATCTGATAAATTTATTGGAACCCCTCTCATCGTGACAACATGTCTACTTGAAGGTTTCAAATAAAGAGCTTTTGGTTTATGTGGGAATATTATTAGTTGAGTTTTGGAAGCATTAGGAGAAATCTTCCATTTTTGAAAGTATGAAGAAAAAAAATCCAACTTTTTTGCAATCGACTACAGATGACACGCAGGCTTCGTCCTTTAGCTGTTATTGCGCTTCAATATCTTATATTTGACGTTATATATAATAAATGACATTTCAATTTATATAATGACAGCTCGTCCCGTAGTAAAATTTCCCGGGGGGTGATTCAAAAGTGATTTCGATATAAACTTCAAACGTGTTTTTAAAAATAGTTCCTTTGCATGCAAAATTATGAAACTTTGGATTCTGGCTCAATTTTAAACGTAGAATCAGAATATGTAAAAAACAGGATACTCCTAAACAAGCCAATTAGCCACAGAACCGATTCTGCCAATGGACGTATTAGCTTGTTAAAATACGAAATAGTTTGAAACATCGTTTAAATTGCTTCAAAATAATAAAATATTACATTGAACACAAATTCAAAATATACCATGTCCCCACAGTTATGAATAAAACAGTGTTGAGTCCAACCTATAAAATTCAATAAAACAACATTGAAAACATAAAATGTTAATTTAAAGGTACGAATTCAATCGTTTCAAATTGGAACTTCGATTAGTAAACTATTTTTAGTGTAATATTTACTTAGGATTGCATTAAAATAAAAAAAATCTATCAGTGTCTGAAAACCATGTTATGGATCAATTTTCATATTATGGATCAAATTGTGACATATTGGGGGAAAAGCACCATTTTTCGACCTAGCACTAATTTTCGACCCATTCATATGATTTTGGCCTACTTTGTATGAAAATCCGAAAATTGGCACAGATTTCTTGTAGGTCAAAAATTAGTGCTTTTCCCCTACGGATCAGTGCGCAAAATAAAGAGATTTTGAACTCAATGCACTTGTTTTGCATGATTTGGCGAAAGTTAACAATGCGTCACATATCACTGTAAGAAACAGCAGTGTTGGAGCTGGAAATAAGGGTAAAATGCCCTTTTATAGGCAGTAGAGAAAGGGATTAGGAATGGATCAATAAATAAAAGCTGAAGACGCTTTTCAGATAGTTTATACTTTCGAGACACCCTGCTATGATTATTTAACCATCATAATTGTGCTTATTTGGAAGCGTATTTCATCTCTAAATAAGTTGCTGCTCAAGTTTCATATTTATTGTAGATTTTTTTTAGTGATACTGCATTGTAGTAACTGACACTATTTTCGCTCAATACCGAATTTATTACCCATTTGTGTTTGCTAAAAAATAAAATTCACAAACCTTGATGTTCTATGAGTTTTATTCTTAGTGCTATTGCTTGAAAATGTCGAATCCGAAGCTAAACATGGCACAAATCTACATTTATTGGAAGTGATCCATAACCGTGGTAACTAACATTTTATGGCCCATGTTATGGATCACTAGTTAGAACTACTAATATTCAGTATTTAGAATCAACAATCAAGAAAAATGTTTTCCAAAGATGAATTTATACTAAATCTAAGCGAACAAGCATTTTTTATGCTATAACATTTGAATTTTAGCACCTGTGGGAGCTTATGAATGCTGACGGCACTTCTTACAGAAAACGACCATATAATGGTAGCTGTGTGGTACCAACTAAACATTTGTCGAAAACACCCTTTTTAAGCGGTTGAATGTTTTGCTTAGCATTACAAAAGGTAGAAGATAATTAGTAAGACTTGGCAAAAATATGTTTTACGTCAACGTGTCTGTTTTTAGCGAGTTCTCCGATGTTGAACGCCAAAGTGATCCGTAACTGTGTGGGCATGGTATCACAACTAAAGGAACAGTTTATAAATAGTGGAGTTATTATTTTTCATTGACATGCTTTTGGAATGTAATTAAATCAATTTTTTTTATTAAGTAAATGGCCGTTATTTTCCGTTTCAACAATTACATTTATACGCTGCTGTTGTATTTTGTACAACACTACCTTCACTATTGGAACATTTACTACCTGATTTACAATGGATTTTTGTTCCGAAACTCGATAATTCTATAAATCAATGATCCCTTCAATATCGACACATGGAGATTTAACTGGTCTGGTTAGTGGGACAAGGTGGGCGGGCGGTTGCGATCCACAGTTTGAGTAACTATGTTCTAGCTGTAGTTGACGCTAAAAACTATCTGTGAAGGGTCTTATTGCCAGCAAAATCACTAGAAATTTTTTGAAGAGGGAATTCAGGCGTATTCACCGGCAAATCCTCCAAGAATAACTTCAAAGATTCCTTAAGATAACAACACACTCTGGATATTTTTTTTGAGTTCCTCTATAATTGTTTTTTTTTTTTTATCTAGAAGATCTGCGTTGAAATTAACGAAAATGAAAATAGTTAATCCTTTGAAAGACATGCGTTTTTCGACCTCAACTGTAATGCCGTCTTCAGTATCGTGTACTAAACTCGAATCGAGTATAGTACACGCCATTGATAACGGGCTTATAGTTGAGGTCGAAATACGCGAAATACGCGTATTTTCGATTTTCCATACAAAATGACCAACTTTGGTAAGCTATATCTCAGCTATTTATGGACCGATTTGAATGAAATTTTGGCAGAACATCAGTTATAACTTGAATATCAACATATATTTTTGAATGATTTTTCCACTCACAAGTTTAAACGCAGTAACGGTTTGACTAAAGTGAATTTTTTGACGATTTTTTATAAATGACATAACTAAACATATTGAGGGAATAGCTTCATGGTATCTTCAGCAAAGTTGTAGATTTCAACGAGATGAACAACTTTGCTGAAGACAATTTTTATGTAAGGCCATCAGATTTTGCGATAAATAGTTTTGAATTTTTTTGTCAAAAATTACACTTTAGTTAAACCGTTATTACTTATAAACTCGTGATTGGAAAAAAATTCAAAAATATATGTTAAAATTCAAGTTATATCTGATGTTTTGTGAAAATTTCATCCGAATCGGTCTAAAAATAACTGAGATATAGCTTACCAAAGTTGGTTATTTTGTATGGAAAATCGAAAAAGTTGCAAATGTTTTGTCCAATACGGTATAGGGGAACTTACGTATTGTCGGCAGCCTAAGCAGCTGAACTTTTAAGAAGGCAATTTTACGCAACAATGGAGCACAACAATTAGCAGGAGACACCTGAACTACACTTGAGCACTCTTCGTTTATTGATTGTTATACATAAAACACTATTTTGTTCTCTTAATCTTCTATTTTTCCTCACCAAAGTCACGAGGCACTTGTTCTTTTATCGGCAATGCAATTACTATTGTCGGCAACAAAAATGTTCACTTCGGCAATCCAAAACTGCGCAAAAACTAGTTTATGTATTGGTAACATTTCGTATTTGTTGACAATTCCTGAAATTAAACGTCACTCATTATGTTCTACTCGTTGAAAGGGCCAATGCAGAAAAATACAGACTACACTGAGAAAAGAATTGCAGTTAGAAATAAAATAGCGGAGATTCAAATTGAATACACAACGTCACTAAATTTATGCAGACTAAGGCGCCGTCCACATATTACATAACGCTCTAGGGGGAGGGGAGTAGGCTCAAACGTTGCGGCTCAAACACATTTTTTTTTCATGCAAAGACCGTTGCGGAGGGGGGATGGTCGAAAATTGTACATTTTAACGTTATGTCATAAATGGACACTGCCTAATTTCATTTTCATTTATTTTATCGAATAAATTTTGTATTCAATCTCACTATGGCAGCATTTCGGCTTTAAAAATTGCCATGTCATGGTAATAAACTTGCAGCAGGTGCGAATCCAACCTAGAAGTTGCAGCGTGACGTCATGGTTAATTGATTCATAATATTGTGCTCTGCAAGAAAAATCCACGGAACGCAATTATCGGATTAGGTACTTGAATTTCAGAGTTGCGTTTGAATGAGGTGCATGCATGCTCCTATTTGCTACTCGCACATACGCTACAGTCTATTTAGGGTGCGGCTTATTTTTCAAAAGTTCTCAAAATCAAAAATTCGTGTACTCTTCTGAATTCGAATCATATTAGTAGAGAAACCTCGAAGTTTGAGCCAAAAATATTAAAATTTAGAGGAACGTCTTGGAGGTGAATTTTCAAGTTATAAAAAATGGCCTTCAGTGAAGTCATCATAACTTCGGTAATTTCAGCACCATTACCTAAAAAATTATTTTTTTTGAAAACTTTGTAGAACATCAAATTTGTGTGAAATCAAAACTAGTTTCAATAAAAAGTAGTTCACTCCAATTTTTTTTTTATTTTACTGAAAAAATATCTTTGTTTGACCATAACTTCATGAATACTCAACCGATTCCAAATCTTTTTGCATGGTTTTGAAGCTTATTTAGTTGTGTTCAAACTTTGCATACACCGCATTTTACTGTTTTGACCAAGTTATTCAACATTTTAATTTTTATCAGTTTACAAATATTCTCAAAGCTGAAACTGGTTTTCCTTATTTGTTAAACCTTTGAAAAGGACTTGGCAACATTTTTTAAATAATTTCGAAACAATGATATATTTGCACATGTTGAAAAAATACACTATTCAACTTGTAATTCAAACAAAATGCTTTAGAAACATAAGTTTTATATGAAACATGTAATATTCGGCAAAAAAAAATTTAAATAATCCAAAGCAATTCGATTTTTTCTTTAAAAAATCATGTTTTGGGTAGTTTTTGTTACAAAACTAAGCAAGGTCCTTGGTTCGATTCCAGGTTGCCGCGAAAACTATTTTTGTTTTCAAATTTCGGTTCCATGACGTAAATTTATGAATTTCAATCCAATTTCTTGTGGCGAATTTTCATATGGCGTTCCTATGTTTATCGATAGTTCGTTTTCCTGAGTGTAGTTTGTTTGGCCCAATGTCACCTTCTCGAAGGGGTGAGTTTGGGACAATTTTCAAATGATTCCTATTTAAAGGAAAATAATCAGATTTCAATTATTTGTTCAGCATTTGCAACGTATTCTCATATTTAACCGAACATATCAAGTCAAATTGCGAAAGTTATTTAAAAATAAATGAGAACTTACGCATTTTTGGCCAAATCTCACCCCCAACGATGGTACTTGCATAGTTGTTTTCATTTTTTTTTTTAATGTCAAGAATTTCACCGTGAATTGAACTTAGACAAACAGACGTAACACTTAGAACAAATCTCTACCAATATAATAGTCACGAGGACATGTACGGTAGTGTGTAAACGTCAAACACGAACAAAAACGATGCGAGCGCTGCGAGTGGCGGATTGGCCACATACCATATTTTTGAATCAACCGTTAAAAAGATAGTCGATGGACAATGATGAGAGTGTGACGTCTGTTTATCTGTGATTGAACTATTCACTGACAAGCTGAATGGCTCGATATGGTTTTGGTCTGTAAAGGTTGCTGCCCTTGAACGCTCTATCACCAAGTTATAACCGAGAAAATGAATGGTATTACAGTCCAACCTCTTTTTACGACCGTTTTTTTACCGACGGTTCGTTTTACGACCACTTTTTTACGACCGAAATTCAGATTAACGACCGTTTTTATAAATTACCAATATCTTACAAAGTATTCAAAATAGAGGATCATGATGTTGAGCAAAATTGTTCAGTAGTTCAAGGGCTAGCACCACCATCACTGAATTGTGGAATTCTACCACTAGGTGGTGCTAGTGGGCATCAAACTTTTGTTTTGCGGATATATCAGGATCCTGGCCACTCAAAAAGATGGCGCCTTCGGCAAAGTTGTTCATTAGCTCATGGACTATCATTATAAAAGCTACGAGATTCAAAATTTTGAGAAGCTCAACTTTGCCCAAGACGCCATGTCTATGTAGTCAGGATCCCGCAAAACAAAAGTTTCATGCTCACTAGCGCCGCCAGGAGGCAAAATTTTGAATCGCATAGCTTTAATAATGATAGCGCTTGAGCTAATGAACAACTTTGCCAAAGACGTCATCTTTCTAAGTGGTCAGGATCCTGAGATATCCGCAAAACAAAAATTCTACGCTCACTAGCGTCGCCTGGTGGCCAAATCTCGAATCTCTTGACCAGAATAATGGTAGTCCTTGAGCTACTGAATAACTTTGCCGAAGACGTTATCTTTCTAAGTGGTCAGGATCCTGAGATATCCGCAAAACAAAAATTCTACGCTCACTAGTGCCGCCTGGTGGCAAAATTTTGAATCTCATAGCTTTAATAATGATAGCGCTTGAGCTAATGAACAACTTAGCCAAAGACGCCATCTTTCTAAGTGGTCAGGATCCTGAGATATCCGCAAAACAAAAGTTGCATGCACACTTGTACTGACGGTGACGCAATTTCACTTAAGCAGTGTTGCCAGCTACGACAACATTTTGAACTCTTCGTGAAAAACTGGATTACAGTTGAAGAGTATTGCTATGTTGCTAAGCATTCTATTTTTCTGTTCCGCTCATGTTTTATGGTTTTGATCTTTTCTTTATTCTTCTTGAACAGTGCTGCCAGCCACATGAACATTTGTGATTCGGCCGACTGTATAGCACGCAACACTTCCTTCAACTTTGGTCAACATTCGATACCGTCATCTTTGAAATTTTATGGTATTTGCATATCACACCCCCATAAAATTGGCTCTTTTTATAACAATCGAGCAGTGTTGCCATCTTTTACCAAATTATGAAAACTTGAACGGACAGTTTGGAAAGTTCTCAACCCATGCTTCAACTTTGCCGAATATCCCGAATCAGTATTTCCGCATATAGACGTTGCATTTTTCAAAAACATAATTATTACCCAGATTTTTTTACGACCCCCCGATAACGGTCGTAAAAAGAGGTTGGGGTGTATTAAAAAAAATCTGATTGCGATGTCCCAGGATTTTTTTTTTTTTTTTTTTTTTGTTTTTGAATATCACTCTCCGAATATGGTTCGATCAGCTAATTCGGATCAAAATCCAAACCTTGCCAGTAATTTTTAAGGTTCATATTCTTCTCAGTGTATGAGAAAATCAGAATAGACCCTTTTCAAATCTGCTCACTTTTGATTTGACACAATTACATCATCCACTGATTGCCTGTAGAACAACAGGAGTGTTGCCAAAATAGTTAACCTATTAGAAGACGTATATTTTATATGTTTCTCAGTATTTTGAAGTTTATGCGCTACAATCTTCAAATAAGGAAGGCATTGAAAGACTCAATTATTACCCATGCATGCTTTGTTGCATAATTCCAATAAATTAATTAGTTGTGTTCGATCTTTTCTGTGAATTTAAATCGTGAATAATAATTACACCGCAATTAAATATGGTTTTCTGGCAACCTGGTGCAGTAATAAAAAGTGATTGCCGAGGAAAACAAAGTTCATTAATTTTTAGTTGTGATTTGAAGCATAAAAATTAGGTTTTTTCGAGTGCTTTATAGACCAATCAAAAGTTTAATTGTGCATAAGTGATCGGTGCGTAGATTTTGTAAAAAAATTGGCATTGGAGCGGAGAATTGGACCTTTCGAAGTGGTGAGCTTTTCCTAAGCTGTTCTTCTGTTGTTCTGTTCGGCAGCTCACGAATGACGATGATTTCGTAAGCATTTATTTCATTTAATAATTAAACCTATGTTATATAATATTTTCGTCAAGAATGGGATTTATATGGAAGATTATAGTTCAAGGAACATGTTGAGTACATTGAAGGTAACCCTTGTTCCGTAGATAAATTCTAACAAGGACGATAAGTTAGTGTTGCCGAAAATACCCTCAGGGTGCCGAAGCCATCATTTACCCTATATCGCGTTCATTAGCGTACGACTTGACCGTACTGTAAAAAAAACTGTTGAGTGTTGTTCTTAGAAAGATTCTTAAGGAATACATTTTGCTTTAGTGTTGGTAGATACCTTTGCTGCAAAATGATAGTATATAAGTCACAACTGTTGTATGAAGTGCAACAACCCGAATGTTAAAAGGTATACACGGTGTCTTTGTGGAGTAAGTTTATTACAAAAAAATAGGTAAGTCTGAAATTTCGAACTAAAAACAATTAGACTTTGCTCTTTCATTTGCGACTAAAATCAAAAAAATCGGTCGGGGGGTCCAGAACATTTTTTTTTATTTTGTGTGAAGTACTTATGCATATGTGTTTTTGTACCGACGTACCAAAGACACATTAAAGACCTCCATGTGTCTTGCAGTTGTCCAAAATTTTATGGCTCATAAGGTAATCTAGAATGCCGTGCAAAGTGTACTGCGATCTGTCAAACATGGGTACCTTTTGCACTACCGAGGGACCAAATGCAGTACTAGAAGTGGTACCAAGCTCGAGTGGGACGGACCTGGACGTACGTTTGGAGATACGGGACGAACTGCAAGGTCAAACCATTTGCACACCTTGGCATGGAAGGTAAAGTTGTTCTTGGTCAAATGAGCTGTAATAAGCATAAATGACATATGATATACGTATAGTCGCAAAACTATCTCAAGCGTCATTTAATTATTTTCCACGCGTACTTAAATTGGTTATAATGATGTAAAAAGTTACTAGAGAATATTTCTCGCAAAACTTATGATCTCATCCTAAGGTGAAGATGCATCGAGGTCAAACCTCGAATTTTCAAGATCACAAATCTAGAGAACCAAGTTTGGCAGATCGCAGTACACTTTTCACGGCATTCTAGATTACTTTATGAGCCATAAAATATCGGGCAACTGCAAGGGACCTGGCGGTCTTTAATTTGTCTTTGGTATGGCCCATAAAAAATGCGAAAATCGTCATATCATGTTTTATGGTAGTTTTTACATGGAAAATGTGAATGGAACATAAATATTATTCATTACTTGTATTGTTTAATCTATTTAGACTAAGTTTTTCGCTTTGGACATGATGTTTATCTGTTACTTTCACCTTACCAGAGAGGAAGTGGAAACATCCCTTCAAATTTTATCATGCGGACGTCGGGTTCAATATCTGTGTGATGAAAGCTTCTAACACATCAACGATGGCGTGAGATTCTTCACAAGCCTTCTCTACAGCATACGTGCATATCAAATGATAGAATTGATTTATACCTGGGTCATTGGAGACTTAAACATATTTTCGAAAAAATGGCTCATTTTGGAGAGCTTTGATTGAACCCTCATATAAGTGTGACAAACGGCTCCGTTTTGCTCAAAATCTATGAGCTCGTATTGATATAAGTTGTCTCTAACCGAAGGAACAAATTCCATCCTCAAAAATCTGTTATAGGCCTCCTTATTTATTTTTATTCAACTTTAAAAAAAAATGAAGGCATATCAAACCTATAAGATGCAAATGCCCTCAAAACTATGACCCTAGCAAAATATTTTATTGTGATCATGAAAAACACGTTCTCTAAATACTCCACCATCTTCTGATACCAAACAAACTAAAATTTTCAACAATAAAGTGTGTTTTTTGAAGGTAGAAAGTTTATCACCAGAGTATACGACAATCAGACGCTGTTTCTAGTTTTTTGGCGGACAAAACCTTTGAACTTCTTTGCTTTATTACATTATTTAGGACAGTAAAAAAATTGACAACAATTGTCCTGGATAGCAAAGTAATGTCAGAATATACTACAATAATCAGACATAACATTCACTAGCAAAAAATTTGAGGCTAAAATGGGGTTGGGATTTTTGTACATGTTTGCAGGGCTATAATCCCATATTAAGCTAAATATTAGCAAACAAACTCATGCATATCTCTTCTGCTATCCGTCGGATTGAATTTATCTCTTCAGCAATTTTCTTTATTATGGTTTGAAGAATGAGTTTTTACAATGGGATAATAAGTTTGTACTTACATTACAGTTCAAGCGTGTTTGGAACATATCTCAAAATTTCTTCATAGTAATTTCCATATATGTAAACCTACATTGTCACTGGACCACCTTTAAATCAGCACCTAGAAAGCTGAAAATTGCTGAAAACACTATTTTTATAGTAAGGATGGTAAGAAACATATGAAAGATTGGAATCTCAAACATTTTTAAAATTTGAACCGACCTTATGTACATAAACACATAGATACGCAAATTGAAACATATGAGCAAGTCTCTCGAAATCAAACAAAAAAAAAATTACTCTAGACCCCCCGACCGATTTTTTTGGTTTTTGCAGCAAATGAACGCGAGAAACCTAGACTTTATTGTGGCGAAGTTTCAGACTTACCTATTTTTTTGTAATAAAGTTGTTCTACGAAACACACCGTGTATAACATGCCAAACCGACATTGACTCTCTTTACAAATTCTAATATCTTGAGTTGTTCTTAAAGATTTTTTGTCATGCAATATAACCATTACCGACACCTTTGAACATTGCCAGGTATCGCTGACTTCTGGTAAAACAGCTATTCCATTCATTAGTAAACAATAATTTTCTTCACTTCAGGTGCCCGCTAGGTATATGTACGTTCTTGAGCGGTGATTGAATTCCTAAGGTGCGAATCGAATGTGCCTCGACTTGCGCTTTTCAAACTACACAAAAGCTATGATCAATCAGCGTAATGGCCAATTGATCGCTGGCGTCGTTTGAAGTTTGATTTTTCTGCTTAATAGGCATTTAATGCTGTTGAAAGCCAAACTCGGTGAGCTGCTCATTTGAGCGTCTAGATTTTTCATTGTGCGTTGATTTGCGGTCGTGTCAATTTGATTTGTTACAAGAGGATACTGCTGTGTGTTGAAAAGCGCCCCAAGTGGTTATCGTCATTGCGCCGGAGCTTACCAGTGGAAGTAACCTGTTCACCAGGCGGTAGCTTTGTAACGCATCTGGGCAATCAACAAAGTTTAGTGACAACATTTTTTGCTCTATTAAATACACGCATTCACTAAATTGTTGCAATGCTCAAGTCGTCATGGGCTATATAATTTGAAATCTGTTTGGACGGACAGATGCTGATTAATTTCATGCTGGGTTATTTTTGATTTGCTATAATTGGAATGCTTTATATGGAAGGTGCCATCCACAAATTACGTAAAGCTAAAGGGGGAGGGGGAGTAGGCTCAAGCGTTACGGCACATAAAAAATTAAATTTTCATACAAATAGAGTTACGGACGGGGGGAGGGGGTAAAAAATTTCAATTTTAGCGTTACGTAATAAATGGACGCTGCCAAACTGCAAATGCAGTAAACACGTTTTGTTTAATTCCAAAGTCCCGAGCATCCACGAAAGGTTCAGTTTTGTTTCGAAGGATGGAAAGATTATGATCATACGACAATCATGACCTATTCGGATATTCTAGAGCATTTTCCAATTTGAGGCATTTGAAGCCGCCCGTCATATGGGCGTTACCATCCTCCTCCCCAAGTAACACCAAATACATCTTTTTGTGCAGCATTAACGATATATTGTTATATTGAAGCTCTATTTGAGTATTACATAACATCTTGTGTTATATATGAGCTATAGTACAGTATTCGAAAAACATGTCATGCAAAAGCATGAATTAGAAACAAAACAAACGGTCTAGGTATTATTATAGCTTCACGAGCGTTAATATAACTTTTTTAAGATTTAAACCGCACATGTTTACGTTATCAAAACGTATGCGCTAAAAAAGTATTTTGAACTAGTTTTCAATAACATTCAAACACCATGAAGATTTATTAACATCAGGCAAGTTGTTCATATTGACCCGGGCCTTTCTAACCCACTCCCGTATGACGATCAAACTATTGAATCTTAATTTTTAAGGTGACAAAAAGACAATTTTCAGCTGGTATAAACTTTACAAACCATTTTACACCTATCAAAGCGGAAGCTATCTAAGCACTTGATGAAAATAAAAAAAAAGTTCTCAATGGGTCTCGAATACGTAACCTTTGGATTCAGAAGTCAACACCTTTCACTACACCACCAAGTAATGCATAGTGGAGCCGAGATTGTTCACCAATATGAATGCAAGCATTCTATACAGTAGCACATGCTCTGTTATTCTTTGAAGTCCATCGTCATCACAGCTAAGCTTCAGCGATTGCAATCGATGTTATTCGAGATTGACATATGATGTATTACAACAGTATTATAATCCTATTGAAAAACATCTTGTGGTGAAATACAGTCATTGTAATGTTTGATGATTACAAGTTGCCTCACAACGTTCAATAAAAAAAAATATGTTTCTGATGCGTATTGAATACGTTGATTATACAAGTATATGACTTCATTACCTTTCTTTAAAATGAGATGTTAAGTAAAACGTCAGTAGCGCATTATGAACACTATGAGCCAACTTGATGGTTTGAGATGTATGCATGTTATTTTTACGTCTTAAATACGTTGTTCAAACAAACTATACAAGCGCTTCAGTTGCCATGTGGCACGTACGAATGCAAAGTAAAAATTTGCCGGGGGCAACATTGACGGTCCAAAAAATTTCCACGGCACAGTATATAAAGTCGTTTGATTTAAGCTGTCCGAATGTTAATTTGAGAAGTGAGCGCAATAAACACATTGTGATTATTTACAAGTAGTGTGTTATTCAGGGTAGTTCGATTGATATTAATGTGGATGTTACTTAGTAACATGATTTTCATAGAAAGTTTAGAATATTTAATCGATAAACATCCGAACATTTTTTGACGGCACTGCAGGCTTCGTGAGGAAGACGCCATATTGTGTTACTGACATTGGAAATTGATCCGCTGAAAAATTCTATGATGGCACACATATTTTAAGGATAGTTTGTTTTGTTTTTCCATTTCATTGAGGCGCATGAATTTACAATTAATAAAATTGTGCATTTCACAATCAATCTGGAGCCGTTTGTTTGAGTAGTTTGAGGATACTATTGGGAATCAACAGAAGAAAAGTTAATAATCACCATAAGCAATTCGTGAAGAGAAAAAAAATATTCGCTTTCATTATTTTGATTTTGTTTTGAACTGATGCTATCAAAAACAAACATAGATCTAATTTGTAAAACAATACATCTTCTTAGCTTCAATATAACAAATAAGTATTAGTGATGCTATGTAATACATCTTTAACATATAATTGTATGTTCTAATGATGTATTGGGAAACATCTTCTATGACATGAAAGATGTTTTATAAGCCACCGTTTTTTGCGCTGTTTCGGTGATATAAGTGTACAAAATATAGTTATCCATATTCACCACAAAACATACCAATTTGTATGACTCAAGTATTTTATTCATTTATAAAACAAGTTCTGTTACTTGGGATCCTTGTACAGCATGCATCTAGTAGTCTTCAGGCAGTCCGTGCCAACGTGACCTTTTTCACCACATTTCTTGCAGTGTTTGGACCTGTCCGAGCCTTTGCAGTTTAATGCCCGGTGGCCGAAATCCATGCATCTGAAGCATCTCTACGCCGAATTTGTCTCCCAAGGGATGAGTTTCAGCTGGCAGACCGACCATCCCACCTTGACCTTACCAGCCTCGATGAGTGTTTTGGCTGCTGCGACTGGTAATCGGATCGTTGCTATTTACATACCCGTACGCTCTCCTCAGCCGGATGGACTGCGGTACTTCTTCCAGGTTGCATTGAGACAACAGTGCACCCCTCACGTCGTCTTCTGTTGTGATCTCGTCCAGTTCTCTACATTCGATCACTGCCTCCAAGGATATGGCTCTCACATTTGCCTCGTTCCTGCAGGCCGAACTCTTGATTGACGGTTCTTTTTTTAGCTCAAAGAGCATATCACCTTTCTGGTTGCGTCTGGTTCTAACCACGTTTTCACCCAGCTTCTTCAGCTCTAGATACTCCCTCATTTGTCTCAATGACAAGAGCATCGCCCTTGAGAGGTTCAAGACGAGATGACCATCGCTTTTCTTTCTTCTTCGGTTCCTTTCTCTTTCTGTTCTTCGAAATACGTGCTGAATTCTTCTCCTTCTGACTTTTCACGGTGCGCCATTCACTGCCGTTATTCTGCTCGTTGACGCACTTATTGTCGCTTCGCTGCTTTTTGGAATCTTCCTGTTCTCTTGGTGTATTCCTCGTTCTTTTCTCTAAGCGGGGTGTCGGATTACTCCTAGGCGACTCCTGTGAAACTCCTGTGGCTGTTGCATTCACCAAAATCAATGCCTTTTCAGCTTTTCCGCACTAATCAGCAATTCCTTCTGTTCGCGTTCTGCGGCTGTAATGGCGGACTTGATGCTCGTGACCAGCTTGATCCTGAGATAGACATTGTTGACAGTTAATAACTATGGAAGGGCTCATTGAACAAAAATGGTCCCAGTTAGTGAAAATGCCTTTCGCTAAGAGATTTGAGACCACACAGCAAAAAAATCTTAAATTTACATGGCACGTAAACTTCTATGATAATCATGTTAAACGAATTATAACTGAATGTTCAACCATAAATAATGTAAACCGTCTCATTGCATTCAAAAATGCTTGCAATCTTGAGTGAAACTGAAACATTTCATGATCTTACATCCAACATTCGCCAATATTGCATGCTTTCTTCTCGGCTTTCTTGCATCTTGAAAGTGAAATTGAAAACAAGAATGCTCGGTTTACATGATTCTACGCCGAATATTCTGTCATATATAATGCACATGGATGAATCGACGGCCTGTCATTTGATGTGCATTATTTATGATTGAATTTTCAGCGTGAAAATCATGTAAACCGAGCCGTTTTGCATGCAACATTCTTTAAGATAAGACGTTTCGTGCTCAACATTAAGGATTTTGCTAGCAATGTTGGATATAATAGATGTGTTTGTAGGTTTTATCATTGAATAATACATGAGAACTGGCTTTGCATGATTGAAGCTAAAATTACGTTACGTGTATATCTAAGATTTTTTTTGGTGTGTGTGTATTCCTTATGGCGTGTTCAACAATTAGCAAGCATTTTCACCGTTCAACAATTGGTGAATTACCCTAGTCGTTCGATTGTTGGACACGAAAAAAATGAGAAAAATTGGCCGTGATCTTAGTAATCGGTTGAAAGGACGGAATAATTTATACCGTGTCATCAAGAATTCACTACTGGTGGACCACCTATCGAACTTTCAAAATCTTTTCACGGGCCGAAAAAAACGCTCTTGAGGGTTACATGTGGTCCGCGGGCCGTAGTTTGGTGACCACTGTTTTATTCGAATACAATCATTAAGGTATCATTTGATTCGTTTCTTTTGATTCAACAGTAGAAAAATTGCTGCGTGATACCAAATAAGGGTATTCCATACCATGAAACTTCCAATACTTACTAGCTGAATAAGGGATTAATGAGCCTTGCATAAGAAATAAAATACCAAAAATAATATGCATAATGCATGAACACCATAATCTATGTACACCAACTGGTATTCGGATGGGGTATTTCAATACCAAAATGATACATGATAGATTTGCATAGAAGTGATTTTTTTTTTTAAATATTATTTCTCATATCAAAAAACAATTATACATAGCTGCTTGTAATGCGTTTCTGCTTAGGATTGTTGTCAATTTAAACTTTCTTGATCCAAAAACTTATAAATTTGTAAAACTTTTCTCTTATCATACAGGAATTTCCTAAATATTGTACAGTATTGATCACACTGTTGCCAATCTGTCATCTCCTTACAGTCAAGTATTGTATGGATGCTACGGTCTCCTAGATAATTCACCAATAAAATGGAATTTGACTTTCATTGATTGAATCCAATTTTAATATAATTTGCTCTTCAAATAACCAATGAAAAAGTCAACTGCCTTGCCTGCCTCGGATCAGGCTGCTTAAGTCATTGCACTCCAGCACAACTCACAAGTAGATATTCTATCATGCTTCCAACAGTAGCCACCACCTTTTGCCGGTGAATAGATCGTGGCGACGGATGGTGACTAAGCAGTCGTTCTCTGACTCTTTGGCCAACCTGATGCTGACTGATCGGAGATTAATGCAGCCGTGGACATATGCTCGAGTTTCGCAACATCACACCAATAACCAAAGACACGCACGTTTCGAATTTAGTTCCAATAAGAAGCACGCTCTAGTTCTAGGCTGTCAGTGCTGGAAAATCTCTAGAGGTTTATTAATTAATGAATAAATAATAAATCTAATTAATTATGCTGACTGATCGGAGATTAATGCAGCCGTGGACATATGCTCGAGTTTCGCAACATCACACCAATAACCAAAGACACGCACGTTTCGAATTTAGTTCCAATAAGAAGCACGCTCTAGTTCTAGGCTGTCAGTGCTGGAAAATCTCTAGAGGTTTATTAATTAATGAATAAATAATAAATCTAATTAATTATACCATTAGTATATGTATGTCACACAGCTGCGTCGCTACTGCTGTTGCCTAGGGTGCGCAATGTAAACGCAATTTGAAGGCTGAATTGAATTTGTTGCGGTAGTGCAGGAGATAGAACGAGTTTTTGCTTCTTTGGCCGAGTTCTAGTTGGTTTCGATTTCGGTACACTTAAGTGATATAAATTTAGTTAGCGAAGCATTAGGGAAATGAACAGTGCATTTAGTTATTGGAAAATGCATGACTGAAGGCTTTTTTTTTATCATTTATCCTTTTTATCTTTTAATCCTCGGTAGTGATTTTTAACTCGTTTGGAGAGTGATTTAGAAAAAAAAAAGATGGATGAAAGAGGTCGAATATTGATATCACAGCAACTAGCTCTTCACCGTCCAGAGTGTTCCGCACCTCAGGGCTTCAGTGAATACAATACCGTCGAAGTGCGCTGTTTTCCCAAAATCCGTAGGGGAAGTGGAACAGGGGTGGTATATCGTTATGATAACATCACAGACAAACAGACGTCACACTCTCACCATTGTCCATCGACCACCTTTTTAACGGTCGATTCAAATATATGGTCAGTGGCCAATCCACCACCCGTACCGCTCACATCGTTTTTGTTCGTATTTGACGTTTACACACTACCGCCATCTGTTGGCCCGTCGGCCAAACACACCGATTTTAGTATTGGGCGTACATGTCCTCGTGACTATGATTTTGATCGAGATTTGTTCTAAGTGTTACGTCTGTTTGTCTGTGATAACATATTCCTAAACCTCCGTGCTAAAAGTTACGTCTGCTCGTATTTTCAAACGTGGTTTTCTAAAATCTTAGATTTCGTTGATATATTCACTTCAATTGACCTTCGTATCAACTCGAACATTTTGATTTATGCTGTTAACAGGGATTGAATCCTGAGAAAATTGAGAGAATCGCTCACGTATCGCTCTCTGTAACTATCATAACATGCTGCACATTATGAGAGACTGTTTATCGTATACTGCTACAACTTTGATCAGATTGGGGGGATAGTAGTGCATGATAAAACCCCTCTAAACATGATCCAAGCCTGGGGGACACTATTGCTATTGGAAGTTCGTGGATTGTTTATCGTGCCAGTAAAGAAAAACCCCTATTCCAACGGTAAACAAGCGAGAAAAATGGATTTTATCATCGCTCTCTCTTTGGGGCTCTCGCTCGCTGCTTCCATTTATCAGACTTGTTACCCCTTGCGATACAATGACGATCGTGGACCGCAACAGATGGTATGTTTTTGTTTGCTTGCTTTGATCGTGCTTCATACTCAAATGAGAGCGAATTCTGCAATGCCTGGCTGTTAATAATCCGTGCGTGATAAAAACATGATTGAAATTTGATGTGTGATAGAACTAATCAAATTCCTCGTTTTTCTATCAGAAACAAGATGATTTTTTAAGGTGTTCGTTTTACCACCCCTTCCCCTGCACTTCATACAAATTGTTTCATTTTAAACTTACGCATTTCCACGGTACTATCAAACGGAATGACTTGCAATACTTGAAAATTTACTTTTTTATTGATCTGTCAAACAAAAAAATCAAAACAAAAGAAAAATTAGAATTTTTGTGTAATATTTAACGTTTATTTTGTATCTAATATATGATAGGGCTGAGATGTGCCGGGATAAGGATGGGAGCATCTTGACGGACGGACGCGAGGTGACCGAAAGGTGAAAGCAGCACTACGATGAACACCTGAATGGCGCAGAGAACACAGGCACAGAAGGTCAGGACAGCGAAGGCGATGGCTACGTCAGCACAGTGGACAGCGGAAACCAACCAGCTCCCACGATGGGGAAAGTTAAGGATGCCATTCAACAGCTCAAGAACGACAAGGTCGCTGGCAAGGATAGTATCGGAGCCGAACTCATCAAGATGGGTCCGGACAGATTGGCCGCTTGTCTGCATCGGCTGATAGTCAGAATCTGGGAAACGGAACAGCTACCGGAGGAGTGGAAGCAAGGCGTTATATGCCCTATCTACAAAAAGGGCGGCAAACTGGAATGTGAAAATTATCGTGCAATCACCATCCTAAACGCCGCCTACAAAGTGCTATCCCAGATTCTCTTCCGTCGTCTATCACCTATAGCAAACGAGTTCGTGGGAAGTTATCAAGCAGGTTTCATCGACGGCCGCTCGACGCACGGAAAAGATCTGGTCTTTTCCGTGCGGCAAATCCTCCAGAAATGCCGTGAGTACCAGGTCCCTACGCACCATTTGTTCATCTATTTCAAGGCGGCATACGATAGTATCGACCGCGTAGAGCTATGGAAAATCATGGACGAGAACAGCTTTCCCGGGAAGCTCACAAGATTGATCAGAGCAACGATGGACGGTGTGCAAAACTGCGTGAAGATCTCGGGCGAACACTCCAGTTCGTTCGAGTCTCGGCGGGGACTACGACAGGGCGACGGACTTTCGTGCCTGTTGTTCAATATTGCGCTTGAAGGTGTTATGCGGAGATCCGGACAATTTGTTTGCTTTGCGGACGACATGGATATTATTGGAAGAAAATTTGAAACGGTGGCATAAGACCGGTAGTCCTCTATGGGCATGAGGCGTGGACTATGCTCGAGGAGGACTTGCAAGCTCTTGGGGTTTTCGAACGCCGAGTGCTAAGGACGATCTTCGGCGGCGTGCAGGAGAACGGCGTGTGGCGGCGAAGGATGAACCACGAGCTCGCTCAACTCTACGGCGAACCCAGTATCGTGAAGGTAGCTAAAGCTGGAAGGATACGCTGGGCAGGGCATGTTGCAAGAATGCCGGACAACAACCCTGTAAAGATGGT
This sequence comes from Aedes aegypti, assembly GCF_002204515.2. NCBI lineage: Eukaryota > Metazoa > Arthropoda > Insecta > Diptera > Culicidae > Aedes > Aedes aegypti. The sequence continues at coordinate 178,862,675 of NC_035108.1, read as the reverse complement.
GTTTGCTACGAATTCGGTCGGAACAAGAAGGCGTGGGGCGCAGCGAGCTAGGTGGATTGACCAGGTGCACCAGGACCTGGAGAGCATGGGTCACAGGATGGAGAGAAGCGTCCATGAACCGAGTGAATTGGTGTAATATTGTTGGCGAGGCTTTATCAAGATAATTGATGTAAAGCCAAATAAGTAAGTAAGTAATATGATTGGGTTCTGCATTTTGCTTTACATAATTATAGAACTTTTTGATGAAAAATGTATTAAAAATGTTCAAGTCCGTGGTTGAGTAGTTTTTGTATGAGTTTTAATACTTCAAATATGTGAGTAAGAATATTTGACAATTGTTACCAATTAAAAGGGGCCCAGGTAGCCGTAGCGATAAACGCGCAGCTATTCAGCATGACCATGCTGAGGGTCGTGGGTTCGAATCCCACTGGTCGAGGATCTTTTCGTAAAGGAAATTTTCTCGATTCCCAGGGCATAGAGTATCTTCGTACCTGCCACACGATATACACATGCAAAAATGGTCAATCGGCAAAGAAAGCTCTCAGTTTATAACAGTGGAAATGCTCATGAGAACACTAATCTGAGAAGCTGAGGCTGTAAGTGACATGATGGTCAATTTTTAGTTAGCTTCAAAACCGGATTTCTAAAAGCTTCAAAGTTGGATTTCTAAAAGCAAGGTTTTTGTCACTTACACCCTTCGCTTCTAAACCCTTTATCTGTGATCCCAATCTGTAAGCTAGCCGGACATTAAAAGCACAGACAAACAGACGCAATAGCTAGAAAAATTTTCAATTAAAACATAATCACTCGATCAATAATGCTTTATGCTAAAACACTATGTTTGACCAACCGACCACTAGGTGGTGGTAGTGCGCAAACGTCAAACTCGAACAAAATCGATATGAGCGCCACGTGTGCCTCTTTGGGCAACTATCAAATATTAGAATTAAGCGCTATATTGCTGTACGATGAAAATAATGCGAGTGTTACGTCTGTTTGTCTGTGGTAAAATTTTAGCGAGGAATTCATATTTTAAGATGACGTTTTCACTAAGATTTTTGTGATCGAATTTTAAAATTGTTGCATATCACCCCGTTTGACGGAAAACAATTTCTAGTTGTTTTTAAAACTTACTAATTGCAATTTGTAACGAAATCGTCACCAACATGACCACAGATAGAACTTACCTGATCTTTTAAAACCCCATTTGTGGTCTTGGTACTCTCGTTGCGCTAGCGGCGTGTCAAGTAGATGATTGAGTTTGGGTCTTGATCTAGTCTCTGTCCCCAGCTCCTTTCACTTTTAATCTATATTTCTCGTTCTGTGTGTACACATATTTCTCACCGCCCTGCCAGCTTCATCTACCGGTGCGGTTTGGTCAATCCTGGCCACGATTTGAACCCGCATAGCCAACCCAATGATACAGGTTTCAACGCGTGTGCTACGCGTTCGAGTCAACCACTTTTTCATGATCTGTGCCCAGCCCAGGTCTCGATACCTATTTGCCGTCACTTCCAACCCAATCAACCCCCTGACTGCGTGCTGTTCGGTTCTAATCGTTAAAATATAGCTTTTCAGATTAACGTGAACGACAGATGTGTTTCTTTGCGAAAATACAGTATTGGACAATAAATTTGCATTTTTTTCTTTTTAATACAAATGGTCATCTTCGGTGGGCTGGGTCTTAGTTATGTATGGACCGATTTCAATGAAATTTTCACTGCAGATCAGAATTAAAATAATATATATTTGGGTAAATTTCTATTTACGAGTAAAGAAAACAACAACGATTTGACTAAATTTATGTTTTATTAAAGATTTACACTGAAAGTGTCTTGAGCAAACTTGTTCATCTCCTCTAAATGTATAACTTTGCTGAAAGTACTATGTAGCTATTTCTTTAATATTTTAAGTTATGTCAATTATCGAAATTTGTCAAAATTTCATTTTAATTACATCGTTTTTGCTATTGAACTCTGTTAAAAAACAGGAAAATATATGAAAAAATTTGAGCTATATCTGAGGTGCTGTAAAAATTTGATTAAAATTGTTCCATAAACAACTTGAATCTAACTCTTCAAATCTAATCATTTTATGCAGAAAATCGAAAAAAATGCAAATACATTATCCAATACTGTAAGCGGTCTACAAAAGGTGCTATCGGAACTTCTTAATGGACCGCATACGCCAAAGTCTTTCACATTTCGTGGAAAAATCTTTTCGCGTCAGACAACCAGTGAACGAAATTCTGCAGCAAGTACATGTGTGAGAAACAAATTGAACTGCATGTCATTGCACATTCCAATGCGTGCGTAAGTAAATATCTGCCTGAAGCTACTCGTGATTGCATAACACTTGTTACTCAGGTTTAGAAGATATACGCGATTAAGATATGAGTTCTAGGCTGCGAGATCGAAAGTGATCCGCCCAGCACCTTTATTTCCTACGAAGAACTAGCCCCTGGCGCAAAATGTCTGATACCAAGCTTTGCAGTAGATGGTTGCCACACCATGTCACAGTAGGGTAAACTTGTATAATGCGCCCTAATGGTGTAAAACGCCCCTCAAATTACCAAGCATGCTTCAATGATTTGAAAATCTATCGTGAAAGACGCATTTGTCCTTGCAGAAATATTTTCATTATATGGAAGGGGTGCCTTTCATACCCACGTACCCTAAATAACACCATCTTTCTTCACGCCCGGTTTAATGAGCGATTATCGAAATCTGCTTTAGGCAGAAATCTGCGTTAAAGCGGTTCATAAAACGGCAATACAAATTTGGACTGAAAATTCTAGCGATTTAACTAAGGGATTGTTCATAAACCACGTTCTCTTGTTTGTCTTGGTTTCCTCAACACTTCTTTTACGTGATGTTGAAATATTTATAAAACCATGTGAATCTTGAGCTTTGACCAAAACCAGCTGTTAGTGTGAATGTAGTTTATGAACGACTCCTATCGTCCATACCCGTGGGTGCTTACTACTGGTTTACCGCGCTTGACATGATATACCTACCTCCGATCACTACACGCGAGGTCGCTCAATAAAAACTATATCATTATTGATTATGACATGATAATTTATGTCTATAGTCAGTTTCAAAATTATTTGGCGTTAGGCGTTTTTGCCGTTTGAAGTCCTACATCTAATCAAAGTACTTCGAGCACTTTCGATCTTGGACTAATGGACTTGGACTATCTTAATGCTTGCCACACGATATACGAATGCAAAAAATGACCAATAGAAAGTTCTCAGCTAAGCTGAAAAGCAGACTCAGTCCCAGTGGGGACGTAATTCCGAATGTCCAGTTCCCCAGAAATCCATTTCTCAGTATGGATTTGAAACACTTTTTGAAATAGTTCTTTACAAATTTACAGTAACTCACAATGAGTTGTTTTGAGGTTCTCGTTAGTGTCAGAGAAATGGTCCATTACCATCGAACAAATGGTTACAACAACATTGGAAAAGGTGTAGTCTCTTTTCATACATTAATTATTGTTAAAAGGACGTCTTGGAGGCTAATTAATACTCAAATCATTTAGCATAATTCGGGATAACACTGATCAGTTATTTTATATTTCTACAAATTTTCATTCGAAAATGAAAAATATTGAAAGTTTTATATTTATGAAACAAGTACTGGCACCCATAGCTCGTGATTGTATATAGTGGTCATACTATTACAGGTCACCCACCATTATGGGCCATTGTCATTTGAATTGCCATATGACAAGGTGACCTATAATAGTGTGGGCAGTGTACTGTATTTGATTTTCCAAAAGATTTAAGTGTTTTTTTTTAATTAGCTGATATGATATGACGATGGACAGGCTGTGGAACCTCCAACGCTAGATGAGGTAAAGAAAGCTATTAACGGGCTGAAGAAAAACAAGGATGCTGGGAAGAATGAGCTCCCGGTCGAACTTTTCAAACACGAAAATGAGCAGCTGCACGAACATCTTCGCTATATCATTTCGAAGATATGGAAGGAAGAACAAATGGCTACTAGTTGGTTGGATGGTCTCATCTGCCCTTTTTTAATATTGTTACACATACAAGAAATGTAAGGTAATGCTCTCTAGGGGCCCTGATAGCCGTAGCGGTAAACGCACAGCTATTCAGCAAGACCAAGCAGAGGGTCGTGAATTCGAATCCCACCGGTCGAGGATCTTTTCGGGTTGGAAATTTTCTGGACTTCCCAGGGCATAGAGTATCTTCGTACCTGCCACACGATATACGCATGCAAAAATGGTCATTGGCACAGTAAGCTCTCAGTTAATAACTGTGGAAGTGCTCATAAGAACACTAAGGGCCGATTTCTTCACCATAGCTTAAGCCGTAAACCACATTTACCCATATAGTTAAACTAGGTTTAAGGCCTAAGCGGTGGTGAAGAAATCTGCCCTAAGTTGAGAAGCAGGCACTGTCCCAGTGGGGACGTATTGCCAGAAAGAAAGAAAGAAGAATGAAGAAGAAAGGTAATGCTCTCATAGATTATTTGTATTGAAATGTTACATTTTCTGTATAAAAACTTAACGTACCGTCAAACGGGGTAACTTGCAACGCTTTATATAGCTTTGTCAAAATAATTTGAATTTATCCCACCGTTTATTTACTTTATTGCTGTAGGTGAAAATCGTAATAAATGTTTGATCGTATAAATATAAAAATGTGTATATAATTTCGCGCTACAACACTAAAAAACCAAACCGTTTTTGACTACCCTTAGCTAAGAATGTTAATGCGCACTCCATTGTTCAGGGTGACCACCGAACCGGAAAAAACGGGAAAAGCGGGAAAAAGACGGGAATTTGATTCCACCGAGAAATAGACGGGAAAAACCTGGAATTTGAGATGACTATCGGGAAAATCGTGTTGAACGAATATTTTGGAGCTATTAATCTACAAACCAGAAGTTGTAGAAAATCGTTATATTTGAATATCACATTGGATTGCATAATTTTTTTTAACGATTCAATTTCTACTTTTTACACTATGCTCCTAACAATGTTCCACTTTTCTCACAATATCGCTAACCATGTTTCGAAAAAATTTTCAAATCTTTCCACTACTGTAAAGGTTCTTGACTCAAGAATAACATTTTTTTATCCTTTTATCTAACTTTTTTGACTCAATGTTCTGAATCGAGGTTTAATTTTTTTTCTTACAATCAATTAGTTTTAAGGCTCAACAATCCATCATACAATCATCAGCAATCATCGAAAATGAAAAACCGTTCAAATTTGAAGAAAACCTCATAAAAATCTATCATCGCAATCCAGATAGTAAGTGGAATGCAATGATAGATTTTCTTGAACATTGCTTACATTTTGAGAGAAAAAACTGGTTTTGAAAATTTGTGAAACGATTATGGTTATTTTCCTCTTAAAAGTATCTAATATTTCATTCTTCTAAAAATCGAAAAAAATAAAGTGGAAAGGAATTCCATACATCATTTGTAATTAAAAAAATACTGGCGTTTTATTTTGTTTTTTCAAATCCAGTCTATTTATATTAATATACAAAAATATAAACTTTAGCGAAGTTCGCCATTGGAAAATAAAAAAAAAACGCCGGCCACGCCTAATGATTGCACAGATTTTCAGTATAAATTTATAAGTATAATTTATATAGTATAATTATATAGTATAATTTCGGTATATGGTAAAAAGATTGATTTTCACCGAGCTTTGTGTTAATTTTTCACAGACTTTTGTAAAATTTTAGCTCTTACCGAAATTCCGTTAATTTTTGACAGTTATGTTGAAACCACTGTTGTTCCACGGAAAAATCTGTTGAATCATATGTCACGGATTTTTGTTTCATTCTAAGTGTGTTGTTTGCTTTGGAGAACTCTTTATTATCATGAAGAAAAAATAAAATGATGAGAAATTTACTTGAAATATCTTCAATTAGCTAAATCGAAAATGGGAAAAATTTTGGCTACTGTACCGGGAAAACCGGGAAAAAAGCGGGAATTTCAAAATGGAAATTTGGTGGCCACCCTGATTGTTGTTTGTGGTCCTTTTTTCTGGGATGGGACACAGATATTTCTAGAGCCTAGGCTTAAGCGCCATTACTTGCTCTCTGAAACGAAAAGAAAAGGCTAAGTTTTTAGTGAAAAGAGAATAGAGGTTCATGCAAGTTTGTTAATATGTGTGTCTCAGCACACCGTGCTACTCTTAACATCTATTGGTTCCCAATCGATTGATTCTTTGAGCAATTTCATTCATGTTTGCTCGACTCCAAAGAATTAATCGTTGTCAATTTTCCCTGATTATTTTCAATCAGCGTTGTGATTAGCTATCGATTGGAAAAACGTTACGTAACGAGCGAAACGAATTGAATCACGTGCAGATAAAATGAATCCAATGAAGGAAACCGCCGCCGCTGGGTGTAATAAAATATTCGTCCGTTCGCCACGCAATGTGGAACCAATCTTTTTTATCGCTTGTCCTCCCGTGAATTCTGCCACCCTGCCTGCCTATACTTAGTGAGTACTGGTGATTGCATACTGCTGCCAACACTAAACGTTCTACTAGACTAGCATGAAACGTAGTTTAATTAAAACAAGCTACGCATTGCACATGTACCCAGCCAGACGACATCTCATGTCGCAGAATCGAGGGCTGCTGTTTTATACCTAAGTGGACAACATTTGTACGTGCGTGCGTCTGATCGAGATGTGGAAAAACTTCGTGAGCGAAAATTAGTATATTCAATTCATTTGAAATTACCTTTTCCATGTTAACAGTCACTGAGCGAAATAAGAAAAAAATGAAGGCCCTAGAATTCAAATCAACCAAGTTGCTGTGGGCTGAGCCTTTGGGGGTTAGATCGTCTAACACAGAGCAATGAATGGGGCATTCAATTCATTGCACACTGCTGGCGCGAAGGAATTTGGTTTATCGTCCAATTTTAATCGGAAATGACTGTTTATCGCGTCATTTAAGATTTCACCTTCCGTTCTCCATCGATTCATTAGATCTTAATTATCTGGGCAATTTTTCACGCTTAGGTAGCAGTAATTGAAAACAGTTTTGCCACCATATAAATTTGAATTAGCATAATCAAACGGGGAAACATGATTTATCACTTACCCATTCTCTTCTTCCTTTTATACAACGTTCTCACTACCAATCGGCCATGTGTTTGTGGAAGTTATCACATTGTGTTTTAGAATGTGATCACGTTTGGTTAAACGTTATAATCAAAATATCTAAAATTCAGATAACAACATTGTTTTATCTTTAATTTGATTAGATATTATATTTTTTTGCAATTCCTCCATCGTGATTGCTGGATGAGCAAAGTTTGTTCGCAGCCGTTATTTTCGCATTCATTGCGTTTTTTCGCAAACAACTGGGTATATTATGATTATAATAGACAATTTTTCTGTAATGTATGAACTGACTTTGTTCACTAATTGCCAGCACTGCATGTAATATAGATTGGGTGGATAGTGGTGGGCTTGTGAAAGCAATGTTCAACTAACATATATATACAGCCATTCCATGAAAAACCGATCTAGTGGGTCTCCGAATTCCGTGAAAATTTGCTATTTTGTTCCTTATCCGAAATAAGGATACACGTATTTTTGGATTTGTTGATTGGGATGACCATTTCCGAAATAAGGTGACCAGAAAAATCGCGATTTTGCAAAATAACTTTTGAACCGTTCGACCGATTTTCAATCTTTTTGGACGAAATGAAGGCTAAAGATTTTGACTTTTCAGGAAAAATATAAAATTTCACAAAAAAATGTGTTTTTACATAAAAAAAACTCAATAGTTTTCGTTTTTTCGTGTTTTGAAGGCCTCAGGACCAAAGGGACTATCGCTGTTCTCATTTTTTCTTGAAATCGGTTAAGCTGTTCAAAAGTTATATTTTTTTTAAACATTACAAATCTAATGCGCTGAGACCTACAGTGTGTGCCGATAAAAAATGACTGATTTTTTATTTTCAAAAAAATATATCTCAAAAACTAAAAAACATACATCGCTGAAAAGTTGACAGTATACGTAAAATTTTCTGAACTTTCAAGAAAAAATGAGAAAAGCGATAGCCCCTTTGGTCCCGAGGCCTTCAAAACACGAAAAAACGGAAACTATTGAGTTTTTTCATGTAAAAAACACAATTTTTGTGAAATTTTATATTTTTCCTGAAAAGTCAAAATTTTTAGCCTTCATTTCGTCCAAAAAGATTGAAAATCGGTCGAACGGTTCAAAAGTTATAATATTTTTAAAAATAAAAATTATGCAAAATCGCGATTTTTCTGGTCACCCTATTTCGGAAATGGTCACCTTAATCAAAAAATCCATAAATACGTGTACCGTTTTGTCTTAAATTCCGAACAGACTCATATTTCAAACACTCGGTTTTTGTATGGCGATTTGGTTGAAATGTTTCGCTGAAATATGTCACCAAATAACAAGGAAATGGTAGTCAATTGCAATTCAATTTTAACGTCTCCAATATCATTTATACCGCGGAAGTAGTGATCAATCGCTAGGTTGAGACCAGTAGAACAAGCTCAGATACATTTATTTGCGACATTATTCATTTGAATACGATTTATTCGTTCTGTTCGGAATTTGAATCAAGGTGTGCGGAATATGAGACATAATTAACACAGTGTTCGGCATTTGAAGCAAAATGTTGTTCCATACTTTTAGGTAAAAACAATACTAAAACTAATAAAATCAACATTATTATCGGTACACCCAACAGCTACAAACAAAATAGCAAATTTTCGCGGAATTCGGAGACCCACTAGATCGGTTTTTCATGGAATGGCTGTACAGTCAGGTCTCCTATTAGACACATGGTTGGGGGGCGTAATAGGAATCTACGTTATAGGAGACCCAGGGCTTATGGGATTTCATCACTTTGGGGGTGTCGTTGAATATCTCGTATGCCAAAAGAGATAGTACAGTACTGTCTTCGGCGAAGTTTCAGTATTAAGTACGATCTACCTTTAGGAGTTGAGGATCATCCTTTTAGTTGAGAACTTGGCCGGTAGGGGCGCTTTTTCTGATTTGCACTATATGAACCATGAGGGATAAGAATGCAAAATTTTGTAACATATGATATCTCTGAATCCTGATGTTTTGGAAGGTTGGTGTCTTCGGAAGAGTTGTTCAGTAGCTCAAGGGCTGACATGTGGTGGTCATTCTGATACGGAATTACGCCACCAGGCGGCGCTAGTGGGCATGGAATTTTTGTTTTGCGCATAGCTCAGTTGCCTGACCACTTAGAAAGATGGCGTCTTCGGCAAAGTTGCTCAGTATCACAAGGGCTAACATTATTCGAGCCGAAAGTTCCGAAATTTTGCCACTAGGCGGCGCTAGTGAGCAAAGAATTTTTGTTTTGCGGATAGCTCAGTAGCCTGACCACTTAGAAAGATGGCGTCTTCGGCACAGTTGCTCAGTATCACAAGGGCTAACATTATTTGAGCCGAGAGTTTCGAAATTTTGCCACTAGGTGGCGCTAGTGAGCCAACAATTTTTGTTTCGCGCATAGCTCAGTAGCCTGACCACTTAGAAAGATGGCGTCTTCGGCAAAGTTGCTCAGTATTACAAGGGCTAACATTATTTGAGCCGAAAGTTTCAAAATTTTGCCAATAGGCGGCGCTAGTGAGCAAGGAATTTTTTTTTCGTGTATAGCTCAGTAGCCTGACCACTTAGAAAGTTGGAGTCTTCGGCAAAGTTGCTTAGTATCACAAGGGCTAATATTATTTGAGCCGAAAGTTTCGAAATTTTTCCAATAGGCAGCGCTAGTGAGCATGGAATTTTTGTTTTGCGGATTCACCACAAACACACGTGTTTTAATTGGGTATTATCAACTGATATATGACCAAAATTAGTCATATATAAGTTGATAATACACAATTATAACATGTGTGTTGCTCGGGTAGCTCAGTAGCCTAACCAAAGTTGTTCAGTATGACACTAGGCTATCGATTTTCCTCGCATTGTCACGTTTATGTAAAAGTGCCTGGAAAAAAATATATACATTATTTTTTACAATCGGATAAAAGTGTGGCTAGTATCCTAGTATTTTCGACGGATTGGGAGAATTTTTGATCAATAATTTGATATGAGAATGAGTGAGGATCCGTTTACTACTCAAATAAGTGATCGTTAGCTTTTTGTATAAACCAAAGAAAAAATATGTATGTTTATTTTTATTTCGTCATTGCATGAACTTCATTTCTTGAACATTTTCCAAGGTATGGTTTGGATAGAAATGAAGCGAAGTGGCACAATTTCGATACTTTAGGCTCAAATAATGTTAATCCTTGTGATACTGAACAACTTTGCCGAAGACGCCATCTTTCTAAGTGGTCAGGCTACTGAGCTATACGCAAAACAAAAATTCCATGCTCACTAGCGCCGCCTAGTGGCAAAATTTCGAAACTTTTGGCTCAAATAATGTTAGCCATTGTGATACTGAACAACTTTGCTGAAGACGCCATCTTTCTAAGTGGTCAGGCTACTGAGCTATGCGCAAAACAAAAATTATTTGCTCACTAGCGCCGCTTAATGGCAAAATTTTGAAACTTTCGGCTCAAATAATGTTAGCCCTTGTGATACTGAGCAACTTTGCCGAAGACGCCATAGTTCTAGGTGGTCAGGCTACTGAGCTATCCGCGAAACAAAAATTGTTGGCTCTCTAGCGCCGCTTAGCGGTAAAATTTCGAAACTTTTGGCTCAAATTATGTTAGCCCTTGTGATACTGAGCAACTTTGCCAAAGACGCCATCTTTCTAAGTAGTCAGGCTACTGAGCTATGCGCAAAACAAAAATTCTTGGCTCACCAGCGCCGCCTAGTGGCGAAATTTCGAAACTTTCGGCTCAAATAATGTTAGCCCTTGTGATACTGAACAACTTTGCCTAAGACGCCATCTTTCTAAGTGGTCAGGCTACTGAGCTATGCGCAAAACAAAAATTATTTGCTCACTAGCGCCGCTTAATGGCAAAATTTTGAAACTTTCGGCTCAAATAATGTTAGCCCTTGTGATACTGAGCAACTTTGCCGAAGACGCCATAGTTCTAGGTGGTCAGGCTACTGAGCTATCCGCGAAACAAAAATTGTTGGCTCTCTAGCGCCGCTTAGCGGTAAAATTTCGAAACTTTTGGCTCAAATTATGTTAGCCCTTGTGATACTGAGCAACTTTGCCAAAGACGCCATCTTTCTAAGTAGTCAGGCTACTGAGCTATGCGCAAAACAAAAATTCTTGGCTCACCAGCGCCGCCTAGTGGCGAAATTTCGAAACTTTCGGCTCAAATAATGTTAGCCCTTGTGATACTGAGCAACTTTGCCTAAGACGTCATCTTTCTAAGTGGTCAGGCTACTGAGCTATCCGTGAAACAAATATTATTTGCTCACTAGCGCCGCCTAGTGGCAAAATTTCGAAACTTTCGGCTCAAATAATGTTAGCCCTTGTGATGCTGAGAAACTTTGCCGAAGACGCCATCTTTTTAAGTGGTCAGGCTACTGAGCTATGCGCAAAACAAAAATTGTTGGCTCACTAGCGCCGCCTAGTGGCAAAATTTCGAAACTTTCGGCTTAAATAATGTTAGCCCTTGTGATACTGAGCAATTTTGCCTAAGACGCCATCTTTCTAAGTGGTCAGGCTAATGAGCTATCCGCGAAACAAATATTATTTGCTCACTAGCGCCGCCTAGTGGCAAAATTTCGAAACTTTTGGCTCAAATAATGTTAGCCCTTGTGATACTGAGCAACTTTGCCTAAGACGCCATCTTTCTAAGTGGTCAGGCTACTGAGCTATCCGCGAAACAAATATTATTTGCTCACTAGCGCCGCCTAGTGGCAAAATTTCGAAACTTTTGGCTCAAATTATTTTAGCCCTTGTGATACTGAGCAACTTTGCCGAAGACGCCATCTTTCTAAGTGGTCAGGCTACTGAGCTATCCGCGAAACAAATATTATTTGCTCACTAGCGCCGCCTAGTGGCAAAATTTCGAAACTTTCGGCTCAAATAATGTTAGCCCTTGTGATACTGAGCAACTTTGCCTAAGACGGCATCTTTCTAAGTGGTCAGGCTACTGAGCTATGCGCAAAACAAAAATTGTTGGCTCACTAGCGCCGCCTAGTGGCAAAATTTCGAAACTTTTGGCTCAAATAATGTTAGCCCTTGTGATACTGAGCAACTTTGCCGAAGACGCCATCTTTCTAAGTGGTCAGGCTACTGAGCTATCCGCGAAACAAATATTATTTGCTCACTAGCGCCGCCTAGTGGCGAAATTTCGAAACTTTCGGCTCAAATAATGTTAGCTCTTGTGATACTGAGCAACTTTGCCTAAGACGCCATCTTTCTAAGTGGTCAGGCAACTGAGCTATGCGCTAAACAAAAATTTCATGCCCACTAGCGCCGCCTGGTGGCGTAATTCCGTACCAGAATGACCACCACATGTCTGCCCTTGAGCTACTGAACAACTCTTCCGAAGACACCAACCTTCCAAAACATCAGGATTCAGAGATATCATATGTTACAAAATTTTGCATTCTTATCCCTCATGGTTCATATAGGGCAAATCAGAAAAAGCGCCCCTACCGGCCAAGTTCTCAACTAAAAGGATGATCCTCAACTCCTAAAGGTAGATCGTACTTAGCACTGAAACTTCGCCGGAGACAGTACTATGCTATCTCTTTTGGCATACGAGATATTCAACGACACCCCCAAAGTGATGAAATCCCATAAGCCCTGGGTCTCCTATAACGCTCTGATGTGTCTTATAGGAGTGAGCGTAATAGGAGTGCACGTTATAGGAATGCGTTTAATAGGAGACCCGACTGTATATATATATATATATATATATATATATATATATATATATATATATATATATATATATATATATATATATATATATATATATATATATATATATATATATATATATATATATATATATATATATATATATATATTATATATATATATATATATATATATATATATATATATATATATATATATATATATATATATATATATATATATATATATATATATATATATATATATATATATATATATATATATATATATATATATATATATATATATATATATATATATATATATATATATATATATATATATATATATATATATATATATATATATATATATATATATATATATATATATACATATATATATATATATATATATATATATATATATATATATATATATATATATATATATATATATATACATATGCGAAGCAATCTAATAACCTGAACCTGTTAGAAATCGATATTTGACTATAATACCAGGTTCTCAGTATAACTCATAATGGGGGAAATCTGGGTGAAAACACTTTAAGATTTTTGGTAGATTTTGTGTACTTCCGCGTATAATTACATATTTTTTATAAATTATTGAGGCTAAATCTTGATTTAAAGCAAAAAGGTATTTCATAGTTTTTGGGAGAAACATTTTAAAGTGTTGCTAAGATCGACACCCTGTTGGAGTAAAACCAATTGAATTGACGTTTTTTTTAATATATATAAATTCATTTCATATTTCAAGTTCAGTTAATTCCTCAATGAGCTTAGAAGTAGTCACATCAAAGCATTTTTTTTAAATATTTATAGCTATTGACTCCTAGTAATTTATATATTTATGCTTACAAGCTCTCCATTTGTGACCTTCATTGGAAATCAAAAAAAAAAAATCTACACATATACTAGAAAAAGTGTTCTGGCACAGAAAGGTTTCACAACAAATTTAACCACTAACAAAGAATCCGGATGTTTATAACCTATATTGCCAAACATCAATTTTCTCCCACGTTTACATGAACACGGACCGGATCCGTACATTTTCGATGGAAAAAAGTTTATTATGTATTTCAGTGATCTCTGTTCGTCTACAAAACAACTATCTGAGAAAAAGTGTAATTGTGTGCTCCTTCCTATGCTGCCCACGGTGCGTTCTCAACCCAAACTCTTTTTTGGCGATTCTCTTACTAGCCACCAGATGTCGAAGTGATCGTTTCGCTTTGAAAACAGCCTATTGTGTGCTCCTTCCTATGCTGCACACGGTACGTTATCGATTGTATCCCGTTTCACATAAAGTCGTTTGGCATAACGTCGTTTGGTATAAAGTCGTTTGGCATAATGGCTGTTTGGCATAATTTATGATGAATATCAACAAGTTTTGAAGCTTTTATCGAAATCAACACCAATGAGCCCATAGCAAAAACTTTTGGTAGGTACTCAACAAGCGTGGTGTTCGTTCAGAGATATGCCAAGCCACGGATATCAAAAATTGTTGTGACATTAGAGAGCATAACTAAATAAAACTCGAGACGAGTCTGGTGTAAGATCTTTTCGGAATAATTTGTTTTTTTTTTTATGTCCCAGAACATATAGTATTTTTGAGCTTGTCGTGATATACATATTTGAAAATAGTGAATTGGCAAAGAAATTTCGCAGTTAATAATAAAGGGATTGCTCAGAGAACATTTCGCTGCGGATCAAGTTCTGTCCCAGTTGGGATATAACACTTGATGAAAAAGCTCTAATCCAAAGATCTATTATTGCAGCATAGTTCAAAATAGCCTTTAAACGAGAGCAGATTATTTTTCGTTTAAAAGGTTTAAGACTTGAACGCAAAAATATATTTGTGGCTATATTTTCTAACGATTCAATATTAATTTTAATTTTGGAAATCACCGTCTATTATCGAAAGAAGGGAAAATTTGTGATTCAAATAATATTTTTTACAGCATATCTTGAAAGGAGATCATGTGTTTGTAAACAAATAATTATGTTGAAATATTATCAGGTTCTAAAGTAATGATCATTATAACAGCACAGCTTGGAAGAATTGATGAAACAGCAAAATATAAAAGTGTTTAACATTTAGGTCTACTAAATTTCAGCTTATAACAGTATGTATATTAAAAAACAGCCTAATTCTGAAGAAGGCAACATTTATGATCAAAACAATTGGAGATTGGACGGCAAAAAGTATTGCGACATAATAAAACGAAAGGACATCTGAAATTGCGTTCAGAATCATCGGAATCTTTTCGCTGATTACTTGAGCAGATGTTATTGATGCCCCCAGGTTCCAGGTCATTTGGCCGAATGCCGTTTGGTCGAAATTGAATTTGTAATGAATTTCGAAGCTAAATTTTAAAGAACAGTTCTTTCTTAAAGAAGGATAAATCACCATGGATATTACAAATAATATACTCTTCAGTGTTTGTTCAAGAAACAGTCAGTGCTGAAAGAAGATTATCCCAAATCAGAGGCGCGTCCACGTTGGAAACCGTGGGTAGGACAAACGGTGGCATATATTTTGAGCACAATGAATCTAAGAAAAAAAATTAACCTTGAACTGTAACTGGAAGGTTACTATATGAAAGGGGCTCAAATCTTAGCATTTGGTCTGATTTGAGTTGTGGAAGTTCTACTGTTTGCAAGCGATATTTCATTTTTCAACATAATTCTTAGAAGACTGGCTTGTTTTTGTTTTGACTCCCATATAATTTGTATCGAATAAAAAATTGTTGAATAATCTTCAAAGTATTTTTTTCAAAACTAAGTATTTTTACACTGACACTCCTTTGCTTCTAACCCCCTCATTTTCATGCCACTCGTTACCACAAGACTAATAGCTGTTTTTTTGTGGACAGATCTATTCTTGACCTATCATGGTGCATGGGAAATTTAGCCCAAGAATTCGCTTTTTTCAGATTGCAGTTCAAAAGATAGTTTAAACAAGAATTGCTGTAAAAAATTTATGCAAGGAATCGACGAGAATTTTCTTGAGCGAATCCTTTTCAGCAGTAAATCAGGCTTAAGAGAGCTTTTTGTCTTTACAGGGCTGGTAGCGGCTGAGTGAAAAAAAAAGCTTTGTGAACTAACTCGAAATTCGAATCGATTCAGACCGTTCGAATAAATCGGTGATTTAATTCAATGGGTCAAATTTCAATCAATTCAGTCACATCGATGCTCTAATCAATGTAAGCCAGGAGATTAGAGTTTGATACTGCATAGCATCAGAGCAGACATTTATTCAAGATCTAAGACATTTCTTGAGAATTCCTCGTGGCATTACGACAAGTATTTCTGTATGGGACTTTCTCTAGGAATTTTATCAAAAACTATTCAGGTATTTGCTAAAATGTTCAGATGTCACTCCCGAAAATTTTTGAAGGATTTCTTCTAGTGATCATTTCCCAAATAATTTCTCCACGAATTTTGCTAGGGAATTTCTGCAACAATTTTGCATAGGATACCTCAAGCATTCAACCTGGATTTTCCCAATGAGAACAACAGAAATGTAATTTCTCCAAAGATTGTTTCAGAAATCACCTGAATTTCTTTAATAATTTTCTAAGGTTTTTTCAAGAAGGTCCTAATTTCTCCAAGGTTCTATCCAGTGATTCATCGATCAAAACATCTTCTAAAATTCAATCAATAACTTTCACTGAAATTTATGGATATTAACATTATTTTTTAGTTTATGTATAAATTTATGTAAGTTTTCAACTAGGGATTTCTCTAAAGACACATGTAGCAATTGCTCCATTCATTCTAAGATTTCAACAGAAATTCCTCCAAAAATTGTTAGAGATTTTCTCAAGTCAGTCTTGAAGGTTTTTTTTTCAAGAAATCTTCTAGAAATGTTTCCAGGGAAATGCCAAGCAAATTTTTCTGAAAAATGAATCCGTGTGGTATTTTTAAATCCTAAGGTTTTCTCTGAAAAATCCTGGGTAAGTCTCAAAGTCACTTTTCATGAGCAAAAATATCTGAAATAACTTTATACTATATAATATTTCATAAGATGATCGAATAAAATCAATTTTATTTTGGGACAGTATTCTGCTGGATTTTCTAAGGAAATTTCTCGTAAAATAGAATCTCTATAGATTTTAGTGTAGGAATGATCGGAGAAATAATTGGAAAAATTGCTGTAGTATAAACTTGAATGCACTTTTGAAGATTGTATGGGATTTTTTTGGGAAACTTTTTAAGAAATGTTTGGTTAAACTGCAGGAGTAATATTTGGATGATATGCTGAAACAATTCCTAGAAGAAAAAAAAAAGATTCATTTGAAGAACCTCTCAAGGAATTTAGAATTTCTGGGAGGGAACATAAAATAATTAACATAAAACATTAACAGGCGGAGGAATTTTTGCAGGATTTCTTGAAAAAAAAAACGGAAAAAAATCTATAGAAATCTTTAGAAGATCTCCTAGACTAACAACTAGAACTGAGAAGATAATAAATAATTTTATTTTTCAAGCTTTCTACTAAGCTTGTTTTTTTGCTGAATCGTGGGTAGGACAATCCTTTGACTGTCCTACCCAAGTGTTTTTGTGCGTAGTACATGTCCTACCTGTCCTACCCACTTCCCGCGCCACTGTCCCAAATATAAGCAATTTTTCACTTCTCTGCCAGCAGAGGTTTTCACATTGCGTTTGTAGTCAGCTTGTGTTAGCAACTAAAACGATGTACGACTTATTCGTCCTTTTGCATGATCGGTTTACTTTGATCCCTCGAATCATACTAAGCAAAACACTTCAAAGTTCTTGCAACCACAAGTTTTCACGTCCAATAAATATAAAAAATAGTTTTCTCTTGAAAGAACAGCCTATGACTAAAAAAAAGGAAAAAATCTCTTATGACAATCTAAGCAATTGTAATGCAAATAATCGTTATATAAGTATAATTCTAAAGAACTGCCGATGATTTGAAGAAGGTAAAATTCACAATCAAAATATGAGCTAAATTATTGCCGACAGTAATGACACCAGTATAAAAATAGCCTATGTTTAAAACAAGAAAATGTTTCTTATGAAAAAAAAAACACTTTGAACCATAGCATACCGTTCCAACCAACCATCAGCTTGGAGTCTTGACGCGGAGTTCACAACTTCGTCCTGAATTGATGGATGGAATTGAGCACTTATAAAGCGACAAACATGACGTCCCGTAACATCATAAAAAACACAAATTAATAAGATGGGCCACACTTATGAATGCTTTATTTGCTTCAGGATTTCGTTTTTACTACCATTGAAAAAGAGCCATCTATAGGGCGATATTCAAAACTGAAAAGGCAATAGATGGCTCTTTTTCAATGGTAGTAAAAACGAAATCCTGAAGCAAAGAAAGCACCACGGAAGATGAACTAAACACAAAAAGTTATGTATTCACTTTACACTTGATTTCTAATCACTAGTTTTTTGATCCAGTTTCCTATTTGCAAGCAATTTACGATTTTCATTATTTTTCATACGTTTTGACAGTTTTCCGACTACCATTCTTCCATGCGCTTGTGTTGAAAGTTTGAGAAATTTGAGAATCCAGCGTAGCGCGATCAGTGGGTGACATACAAACAACAGTGTCGTCGCTCGGCGGCCGGTAAGAGAAACTGAAAGTTTGAAAGGTTGGTGTCTGCAATTTTTGCTGCTGGCGCCAACTGTTAGCGATTGAGCACAAAATAAACAGTCATTACCCTATTGCCTTTTCAGTTTTGAATATCGCCCTATTGGTTGGCTTTTAAGATACTTAGGTGTTTAATGCATGCTCCATAGCAGCAACCACTGCTGAACAAACTTTTAGTTGAATCAGTAATTGAATAAAATTTATTTCCGCTTATAAAAAAGCTGTTATTCCACCTGAAGTTTGTGTTATGAGTAAGAGCTGAATAAACCTCCGAAAATGCAAATATAGTAGCTTATGTTCTACAACACATAGAAAGTTTAATAAGGCCGGAACAAATCTTAAAATCTTCTTTTGTCACTTTCCATCAAAATGTGTGGAGGGGGGGGACAATAAATAATAAAATAGAAGTTCAGGTAAATTTACCATTTTTTATTCTCATATGCTGCAAAACCATGTTTTTGCAACATATACCCGCCAATTCAAAAGTGTTTTGATCTATTATCACGTCATTTTTTTCGAAACATTGATCGTACATAGGGGGAGATCCCCCAGTACCGGACACTTAAGCCACTAAATTCATAATTCGAAAAATATTGATTTTATGGGCTCGTGTTACCCATTTATGATAAATATTATCATTTTTATAGTGTACATAAATAAATTTCAAAATATAAATATGAATTTTGACATTGCATTTTGATGATGTATTTTAGTACCAAATTGATCGATCTTGAAAGGTGGCACCCAATACCGGACACGATCTGGAAATACCTCGAATTCTGTAAATTCATTGAATGTGTACACTATAACATCATTGAATGTGTACACTATAGGAATAGTTTATAATTACCAATTCAATGCATTTGCAACATTTACAAGGATAATTTGAGTTTTTCTTAGTTTGCAAGATGCCTATTAAAAACCTCTTTCATATATGATGAAAAATAGCACATTTTACGATGTTGTTCTGAATGTTTATTCTTCTTAATTTTTTTGCATGTTTGATACCATGATCGACGGAACCCATGAAAAATGAAAGTATTTTGAGACACTGATGCAATAATTACAAAGATATCATATAACAAATCAAGCTGTCTGAATCTGAGGGACAGGAGGTGCTTAACCAAAATTGTAATTTGTCCATATTTAGTTCAATTAAGGTACAAAATACATTCATACTATCAAATTAGGATTATGTTCGATCATGCTTGCGGGATCCAAAGTATTTTGTCATTTTCAAAATAAATACTAAAGTGACGGGGTTGGTGGTCTGATGGCTACCGCTTCTGCCTCATATGCAGAAGGTCATGGGTTCAATCCCAGGCCCGTCCCTTTCCTCGTACTTTGTAGTTGTATATCTCTCACTTGCTTCTATCTTCCATTCTAAATATATCACACTCAAACTATTCGTTCATAGCAAACGCTAGAACCAGAGACGGACAAGAAACCGTTTCCCTAACGCTTCCTACTTCCACGCACACGCCTTTCTTACGCCTGATACATAGGCAGTCTGCTAACCACAAAAGCAAACCTCTCTGCCATGCCTTTCCCCCAATCCATACACTCCCGCATGAACTGACGTGGATGCAGTGGAATATACGGTCTACGTGGGAGTCAGTTCAATGCATCATCAATTCCTCCCCCTTCCCCTCATTGGTCTGCATTCTGACGTGGCAGGTGCCATTGTTGCCTAAAAATAGAAGATCACCAGCACTTATACACTGAGGATGCCTGTTAGTCCCAAGCAGTCATTCGGTTGGTTCCTTGTGTAAGTGCAGCTGATCTGGCGATACTGGAGTGCATCCACGGGCGGCCAATCAAGCTCAAGCTCTCAAGCTCATTTTCAAAATAAATACTAAATTGCCTCAAAATTAAGTGAATACGTCAATTTTTTTTAAATTTTCAAACTTTTCTACTTTTTTAAAAAAGCATGCATTTTACAAGGATGTGTTATTCTACACAAACATAAGTCTACATAATAGCTTACTTATCTACTAATACACCATCTTGATTGGACCATGATTTCTCAATGTTTCGACTTTGTCCGGTATTGGGTGCTGTCCGGCACTGGGGGATCTCCCCCTAGGGTAAAAGCACCGGTTTTGGCCAGCCTAAGAGAAATTGTCGATAAAAATTAAATGGGAAGCCGTATTTAAACTACAAATATGTCAAATGCAAGCTTTCAATCCATATTATTTGTGTTAAATATCAAAACTGGGCTAAAACCATTTTTTCGCTTTGAAAATCCCGTTGGTCAATATAGGCCAACGGAACCAGTTTCGGCCAGAGATTTAATTTCGATTCCTAAATTGGCCAATCGCATTGATTTCTCATAAGAGTGGCCAAATTAGGAGTGCCCTGGCCAAATTAGGTGTATGGGAGTTAAAATTATAAGGAAAATTAATTGTTTTTCTTGTGTTTTGAATCATTTTGGACGAGTAAATGAATGTAGCGTTATCATGTGAATGTGATCTACTGAACACAAAAGGTTTTATGCTGATTGGCTATGTAAAACGACGTATAATCCCCTATGGCTACAACTGGCGTATGGCCAAAACCGGTGCTTCTACCCTATAACATTTTTAACCCCTCTACCGGCAGCTTCATTTTTTGCCGCAGGAAAAAAATTCAAATCGCGATAACTTTTTTGTTTCTCGGTATTTTTACACCATTTTTTCACAAGTTCTCAAAAAACTCTTCTAGTTTGAGGATCCGTGTCGATATTGATCATTGGTCATCTGGATCCAGAGATATTCCGAAATTCCTTGGGGGACCGACGCTTAATCAAAACCCACGTATATATCTTAGGCTACAGATTTTTTAACGTATTCAGTTGTTCACTCTTTGGAACAATACATTAATAAGAGTATGTTGTGAAAATATGAAACAATTTGGAGCAACCGTCTTTGAGTAATGAGCATTTATGTTGCTGGTACCAAGCTGACCAAATAAAGATCTTGAAAACTTCAAAAAACCTCATATCGTAATTTTCAGATATCTCTAAGAATTCTTAACCAATTTGTATGATTTTTTCAGAGTAGCTCCTTATTACATAGCATTGTATAGCCCACATTTTACTTTTTCGATAAGTTGACGTAAAACCAAATGGTCGCCTAAGACATTTTGTATGGAAAATGTCGGTCCCCCAAGGAACATTGGAATATCTTTAAAACCAGATCACCAATCATCAATATCGACACGGCTCCTCAAACTAGAAGAGTTTTTTGAGAACTTGTGAAAAAATGGTGCAAAAATACCGAGAAACAAAAAAGTTATCGCGATTTGAATTTTTTCCTTGCGGTAAAAAAAGAAGCTGCCGGTAGAGGGGTTAATATTGCAATTTTAGGGAAAACTTTCCGTCTTACAGTTCAACGAAAAGCTACCGCAAATGTCACATCACTGATTTGCACTGGTAATCATCAGTAGGCTTTAAGGTGGCAGCATCCATCATTGACTTCTGAATTTTCAAAAGCAGTTTTTTAGTTCAAAATCAATAAAATTTACAGGAAAATGTGTTCACTGTATTCTATTCTCCAACAGAAACACAGTGAACACATTTTCATCGAAAATTTGTTAGTGTTGAACAGAAAAACTGCTTTTGAAGTTTCAATGATGACGATGATTACGATGACGAAGCGTTGAACGTTAATTGTACCTTGGATACCGTCTTGTTGATTGCTGTTTGTTGCTATTTTTCATAACGTTTTCTCTTTCAAGCATACTATGATTCGATTGTTTGCTTCAATGATTAAATGATTTCGAAGGCTGCGGTAGAACTTTGCGGCTATCGCAAACGGGAAAATTTTCTTAACAACCGAAATAATTAGAATTTTCATAACAACAATCTTTAGTTTTTTGACCCAAAAAATACTTAATTGATAAAATTAACAAAAGCAATCTTGAAATTGTGTTTAGACCAGTTACAATATTGAAAACACTGCAAAAATGTTGCATTTAGCACTTAAAAAAAAGAAAACCGTCTTCAGCCATTTAGCTGCACAGACTGTAACTTAACACTAGACAACGGACAAGCATGCTCCAAAGGTACAGCCGAGAAACATTCCTCACGAAAAGTTTCAATGGCCGCAGCGGGAATCGAACCCACACCCCATGACTCGATGCACTCATTGCCTGACGACACTAACCACACGGCCACGAAGCCCCCTTCCGGTTGTAAAAATATTTCACTAGTTTTGAATAAAATTGAAGCAAATTGGCAATGTGAGATATGGTGCCCTTCTACGCCCACTTGTGCCATGTTCTTTGCAAACCTTAGCGAATGTGTCTTGAAAAACAGCTTCGATGGCACTTTGTCTACATTCAATTTTTAAATTTATGGACCCATTTTCCCCATATTTTGATTATATTCTTTATCGAAAAAAACGATTCATATCATTTACACAACACAATGAAGACAAAGTACAGTAACACATTTGATACGCAGCTTCTGGTTGATGATTACATCCAGGAGAAGAACCCTAGGAGAATATGTATTCAAATAAGTTTTATGGACCAATTGCTGTGTTGATTTAACAAGATGTTCTTTGAAGCTTTATAGAAATGATAATTCATGTGAATCACTGAAATATTCTTCAAGTAAAATCTCAAACCTATTGGCATCAACAAACAGATTTAGGACTTATAGACCAATAACACCTGTTATCTTATGTAATATCGTAAGGACGAAATACAAAACTAGCAAAAACATGAAATATAGTGAAAACCAATACTAAAAATAAAACATTTTATTTATTTTCCCCCTCTGACTTTTTTAAAAATTTGAAGGGGGGGGGTGACAAAAGTAAAATTTCAAATTTGTTCCGGCCTAATTGACTGATTAAAAGCTTCTATAGGTTGTAGCCATACTTATTATAGAATATTGAACATTTGACTAACAACAAATTGTACAAAAGTTGTCTAATACTTAAAATGTTGACCATGATTAGTAAAACTTTAAAACAATGTGAATAACAGTATATGAGTATGCTTTTATTCAAGCAAAACATATTATGTCTTTTTTTATGATATTTTCAAATGTTTCAAATATTATTCAAATCAAATCTAAGACATGTAGGCGACTATGGATCAATGAGGGTAAAGTTTGAATCACATTGTTTTAATCCAATCATAATTTAATTTTTTGACGTAGGACCTACGTCTTTGTTTTCTATATTGGGGTGCACTTTAAAAGTACGGAAAATGAGACATGTAACGAAATTAGGGGAGATTTTGAACGTTAATAACTCAGTTGTTCATGAACCAATTATTATGATTTTAGTATCATTCGATCAAAAATGTATCCACGCATCGATAGTAATACTTCCGATTAGTGAATTTTGTTGTTAAACTATTGAAACTTTGATAAATGTTGGCCGATTTCTTATCCAACCAATCCCGTTCGAGCATTTTTCGACGGTATCGCTTCCCACTATAAAAGCAAACGGGTCCCTGCTTCTTCCCGGGTTAAAGTCCCTCTCAAACAACAACAACAACAGCTTCTTCCCTCAGTCTTCTTTTTGCGGTCAGACTGTGAACACGGTCGGGCGAGTCATTCTCGCTTTGCGATTGCACCGGCGTCACAGTCCAATTTGTGTCGTCGGAAGAGGAAGACGCAAGATTGATTTGCGGCGGCGATGACGATGGCTTGGGTGCTGCTCCGAGCAGCGAACTATTGCTAAATTTTTCCCGATATCAATAACATCGCAGATAATGATCTCTAAATTATGGGGTTGTACGAACTGGTGACGTAGGACCACGATGGTTTATGTCTGATTTTGATGTCGTTCTTGTTGCTCGCTTTGACTTCATACTGTTTTCAGTGCTCGAAACTTTCGTAAATATATATGCATATAACGATTTGCAGCCAAGTGTACGTTGAAACATGTCCCAAATATACATTATCTTTATCCGAAGAACGTGAGTTCATTTTGTATAAACATAACAATTTGGTCAATCATTCATCATATTTATCTATGAAAATGTGAAATTCCACTTCAGGTTGTATGATCATTTTGAAATTATATTAATAACCTCCTATGAAATATATTATAGCATTGGAAAGAACAGTAGTGATTGAGGGTTGTTTACCATGCTGAACTAAATAAAGAATATTTAACAGCAATGTGTCTATAGGGAGTTATTCGAGGATTGTAATGAAAGCTCAGTCATCACTTTGTTGTTCTTATGGTTTGAGAGAAATATTATGGATTGCTTGGCAATGTGATAAATAAAGTCGGAAATATTACTCTGTTAACTCTTTTACGCACATTTGGCGGCCCTGAAAAGGGCCAAAGACTTTGTTGGCTTCGATGCTGTCAAAGATGCATAACACTACAGGATGTTATCAGTTGATTGCCATGGTTAAACGAAGAATTTTGAACGCAAGTGTATAAATTTAAATAAGTTCTCTGCTTATACGACGAAACAGCTAAATGTTTCGTGGTAGGGATGGCTCACATCAGCAACAGGTAGTAAATCATACGGCTGAAGTCGAAATCTTGAAATGTCGTTCAATTTTGAAATCTTGAGTGATTCCACAAGCCGGACGCTCGATTTGCCTAATAATAGTGGTAATGGTGCCTGACGGACTTGATTCTTGACTGCACCACCGATGATGAGTTTATCACAAGCCCAAAACTGGAACGCAGGTCAATCTAGAAATCTTGAGCGATCTCACAAACCAGCAGGCTTTTGGCTCCTCGTTAAGCAGGTTCGGAGGAGCTCTTACCAGCTCGAAAGCGAAATGGAATGAAACCGAATCTGGCGAAGGAAGCATCTTTAAACCCTTAGATTAGCAGATGATACTACTCCCTTTCGTGCTCTTCTCTTGCTAGTCGACCAATCTGAGAAATGGGCATGTGCCAATAATGAGTTAAGCTTAGAATTACTTGAAAATCAATCAACAATAGTTTTCTTTTGTATGAATTTCTGACCCATGGGTGCCAAAATGATGAAAATTGTTCAATGAGAATTTATTTTCAAAAGCATACTAAATATGTCGAAATTTTGTTACATGTGATAATTTTCGTAATCGAAGTGTTCCCATAAAATATGCAAAATCGAAGACGCTGTTGGAAATGCCACTCTATTTTACAATCGTTTTGAAATGTTAAGCACTCACCCCGACGGCACTGCAGCAGCGTCCGCGAATTCAGTCTCAAATTGTAGTGTCATCAATTATTCATGATAAATGAATTTTTGTGTGAATATGTAAGCACAGAGAAACAGACGTAACACTTAGAACAAATCGTGATCAAAATCATAGTCGAGAAAACATGTACGCCCAATGCTAAAATCGTTGTGTTTGGCCGATGGACCAACAGATGGCGGTAGTGTGTAAACGTCAAACGCGAACAAAAACGATGCGAGCGCTGCGGTTGGTGGTTGACCAACTACAACATATTTTAATTGACCGTTAAAAAGGTGGTCGATGGACAATGATGAGAGTGTGACGTCTGTTTGTCTGTGATGTAAGATTGATTGAGGAATATAAGATGTAATAAGGTCGGAAATATAATTCTTTCAACTCTTTTCCACACATCAATCTGAAAAGGGCCGATGGCATTCTTAGCCTCGATGCGGTCACAGATAAATAGCACTGCGGGATGTTATCAGTTGATTGCCATGGTCAAACGGGAAATCCTCAACGCAAATGTATAAATTGGGCAAGTTATTTGCTTATACGACGAACCAGCTGAATGTTTCGTGACGTGGATGGCGCACAACAGCAACGGGTAGTAGATCCCCGGGCTCAAGTCGAAATCTGGAAACGATGCTCAGTCGTGAAATCTTCCGCGATTTCACAAGTCCGACGCTTGATTAGCAGCAGCTCCTCGGATCAGCAACTCTGGAGGCTTCTGGTATCTGGTTCCTAAAGGGCTTCCTTCTTGACCACCGATGCTGAATTTATCACGAGTCGAAATCTGGGAGCGCGGATAAATTTGCGGCGGCGATGACGACGGCTTGGTCGCTTCTCCGAGCGGCAATAGTTCGCTGCTCGGAGCAGCACCCAAGCCATCGTCATCGCCGCCGCAAATCAATCTTGCGTCTTCCTCTTCCGACGACACAAATTGGACTGTGACGCGGGTGCAAACGCAAAGCGAGAATGACTCGCCCGACCGTGTTCACAGTCCGACCGCAAAAAGAAGACTGAGGGAAGAAGCAGGGACCCGTTTGCTTTTATAGTGGGAAGCGATACCGTCGAAAAATGCTCGAACGGGATTGGTTGGATAAGAAATCGGTCAACATTTATCAAAGTTTCAATAGTTTAACAACAAAATTCACTAATCGGAAGTATTACTATCGATGCGTAGATACATTTTTGATCGAATGATACTAAAATCATAATAATTGGTTCATGAACAACTGAGTTATTAACGTTCAAAATCTCCCCTAATTTCGTTACATGTCTCATTTTCCATACTTTTAAAGTGCACCCCAATATAGAAAACAAAGACGTAGTCCTACGTCAAAACTGTTACCGGATGACACTGTAAAGACTTTGATGGAGGGCATCAAGCGAAAATAACTTTTCTTTTGGTTTTTGAAGTAAATATATGTATAAAACTACCCTAAAATTTTGGTTTGATTCTAAACATTATGAGAAAATTGGCATGACATTTTCGGTGTCGCAATAATTTTGTGTTCGCCCTTCGATAATATTCGCGTCTTTGTGTTTAATACGTTATGCGTCTACGTCGCAAATCATTTTCTAGTTTCGCATTGACTTTTGTCCGCAGGCTTTCCGGTCTGCAACCGGAAGTATCAAATTTTTACAAAAGATGAATTTTGTTGACGTTTGTTGTATTTGCGGGATAGTTGTGAGTTAACCGCGACGGTTATTCAGGTCTATCTACATGTTATGAGAATCTTAATGAAAAATACTTAAATGTGGATTTTATAAGCCTCAGCTATTTTTCGAAACAGGAAATCGAATTGGAATGTGCTACGTGCTTGCTCGTTCGACCTTTAATATTTTACCGAGCAATTTTAAAATATCACTTCCGAATCAAGTTGGAGCAAGAATTTGAAAGGAATAACGATGTCCAGCGGCAAATCAACCCTGCATGGCATTCCGTCCGATATGGGAAGTTGCATGCCGATCTCGTGAGTCGAAACGTGCTCCCGTCCTAACCTTAAAAAATGCGTACAAACGAGCTCCGTGGAAGCGCATTTTCGCCAACTGCTTAATGAAGTTGTAGAGTTGGTGTTTAAAATGCCGTAAAACATAGCGTCGTCAGCCGAAGCCGTGCGAACAAACGTCTTTTGGTTCCACAGTCTGAACGCCGGCCGCTGCGGTTCTTGGCCTCTGTAAAAAGGCTTAATTTACATAATTTACCTTTTATGACGTTTTCACCTCCATTGGCAACCAGTTGAATGATGCAAGTTCCAATTAATTTATTTAAATAAATTGATACGGCAAAATCATGGTCTGTGTGTGACAAGTGATCGATGCAAAATTGCGTGTCTTTAGAATGTTTGCCCTAACTAGCTATTTAAACTGTACCCCAAAGAGATATAGAGGTCATAGCTATTGGGTACAGAAGAATGGCTGCTCAAAAGTTATAATTAATTATTAGGGAAACATTCCCGTAGTTTCATCAATGACGGTGTGGGGTCATTATGGACAAACCTTAAAATCGTCCTTATTAGGACAGATGACCTTGCCTTACGATTGGAATTGAGTTAAAGGTATTCTACTTAAATTCAGTAAATTCGGGAATGTTGACCACTATTGTCGACGCCCTTTGCTGCTTCACTTGAATCTTTATTATGAATAATTCTTATACCGAGACACCTGCGATGATGAAATTCACAAATATATGATTTTGATTCACGAAAATGTGCTGAAAATCGCCATTATACGATTAGGTACGTTGTCTATGAGACCATAGGCACAGTGTATCTAAAGTTCATATCCATTTTTCTGTTTGTCGGCACCAATTTCCATAAGCAGAATGGAGCCACATTCCACACGATGGCGTTTTAGCATGTTCGCAAAAATTAGCCAAGTTTTCTGTGTCAACCATGTTCGCTCTTTCTCCACCCTAGCTAACAAATCATGTTAAAAGGCTGATTGCCGACCGTCCGGTGCTGCACCTAGTACCAAATCGCGAACCTAGAGTGACGAGATCGCCAAGATCAGCAGCTGCAGTTTTATCGGCAGCCATTGGTCTGATTGCTGTGCGTACTGTACAGGGCTGTCCATAAACCACGCGATCATTTTGTATTTTAGGACCACCCCCTCCCGCTTCGTGGTCTTTTGTTCACACAAAAGACTATTTGTAAGGATCATGGTCTTTGGTCAGAACCCCCCTTCCCACATGGATGACCACGTATTTTATGGACAGTCCCACATTGACTCGTATCCAAATGCACCATCACGCACCCTGGTCATAGGAACGCACACGGTAGAATTTTTAATTTGCACTTCTAAGCGTTTATTAAATTACATAATTTATTGAAAATTATGCAGATCACTATGTAGTAGCAAGGAAAACCTCGTTCGAGCCAGATGGCTTAGCAGAATAGAAATGGATGGATTGTAAGATAAATCACTCAACTCGGAACGGGTAATAAATTTGACCTTCTCGTTCATTCAGACCCAATCGTTTCTTTGGAAATAAAGAAAGCAATATTCTCAGTTGTTAAATGCGCATCGTATTCTCGTCCTGTGCGTACAAAAATTCTTTCTGTTGATTGAAATTTTGAAACTACCTAAAGCAATTAAACAGTGGTATAAAAATTACTTTTCTGAGCTACTTTTCATACCTAGTGATCCCTTTTCGATTCTTGCTTGGACCCGTGCCTTCGATTTTTCTTTGGGCCCGTTTGTAGTAGCTAACTTGGATACCGTCTTGCGAAAAAAAATCGTATAGAAGGTCACTTTCGAATATTCACTGATTATGGCTGCTAGCACGAACAACAGGAAGAGTGAATCTTTGAATTCACAAGTTCCTTCCAACAACTGGGATTTAAAACTGTCGATAGACGTGTAAGTTAGCATAGCGTTGCACATTGGTCCCAAAGCCATATCTAGGAAGACAAAAATGAATGCGCCTAAACCGTCAATTTTAGATATATGGTGTCTTTTGCAAAGTTTTTCCATATTTTTCAGACATTTTTTTCAGTATTGTGAAATTAGGGTGGCCCGCATGGTTTACGAGATCAGAATATAAACTTTTTTGCTGACTCATTTAGGCCTATGCATTGTTCTACAATGTTTTGAGACAACTGATTTGGAGCAACTTTGCCGAAAAACCCAAATTTCTATCACTTTGGTTCGCGAGCTTCAATTTTTTTCACAAAAAAGTTGGGGTGGCACTGAAAAATCAGTTTTTTCTTAATAATTTTTTATACGATAATTTCTCGCAAAAAATTGTTCCGAGCACTTTTAGAACTTTTGATTGCGCAACTTTTTGCCGAAGAACTAGGGTAGAAGCACCGGTTTTGGCCATACGCCAGTTGTAGCCATAGTGGGTTATACACCGTTTTACATAGCCAATCAGCATAAAACCTTTTGTGTTCAGTAGATCACATTCATATGACAGAGCTACATTCATTTACTTGTCCAAATTGATTCAAAACATAAGAAAAACAATCAATTTTCCTTATAATTTTAACTCTCATACACCTAATTTGGCCAGGACACTCCTAATTTGGCCACTCTCATGAGAAATCAATGCGATTGGCCAATTTAGGAACCGAAGTTAAAACTCTGGCCGAAACTGGTTCCGTCGGCCTATATAGACCAACAGGATTTTCAAAGCGAAAAAATGGTTTTAGCTCAGTTTTGATATTTTACACACATAATATGGATTGAAAGCTTGCATTTGACATATTTGTAATGTAAAAACGGCTACCCATTTAATTTTTATTGACATTTTCTCTTAGGCTGGCCAAAACCGGTGCTTTTACCCTACTGTTCTATCTTTTATGGTTACAGAGTTATCGGAGATTTTCTTCGAAAAAAAATGGTAAAAAAAGTAAGAAAAATAACTTTCTCGCAGAAGAAGGAAATAAACGTTGTTTTTTATGTTCCATACAATTCCACTTTTTCTTGAAGGGTGTAATGGGGATGGAATGGCATAGAATAAAATTGTTGTTTGTATTAGGCTTAGATTGAGCTTATTTTATTTCTCTTTCCACGTCAACACGGCTCAGGTCAACACATACCTTAAAACAATTGATTTGACACTTTGAGTACCGTTAGATCGAGCCAATGGAAAATCAAGGCTACTGTGATTGATTCATCACCATCACAGTCATTGTATGGGCCAAACAGCGCCTCTAGCCTTCTATTGTCAATTCAGATTAACTTTAGACCGAAGTTCATAAGAGAAATGAAATATCACCGAAAGTTCGCCGAAGTTCAGCGTCGGATTCTACTGAAGTGCTACGCCGGCAAAGGCAATCCTTATGCGTCGGCGAAGCACCAAATTAGAATGTCGACGCCGAACTTCGCCGAAGTTTTGACTGCCGAACTTCTAATTGTCACTCGAATTGTCAATAATATTTATATTGTCGAAATACACAGGAACCACTTATGAAAATTCGCCACATTAAATTGGGTTGAAATTCATAGCTTTGCCTTCTTCTTCTTCTTGGCATTAATGTCCTCACTGGGGCAGAGCCTGCTTCTCAGCTTAGTGTTCTTATGAGCATTTCCACAGTTATTAACTGAGAGCTTTCGTTGCCATTTTCGTATTCGTATATCGTGTGGCAGGTACGATTATACTCTATGCCCAGGAAAGTCAAGGAAATTTCCATTACGAAAAGATCCTGGACCGACCGGGAATTGAACCCAGACACCTTTAGCATGGCTTTGCTTTGTAGCCGCGGACTCTAACCACTCGGCTAAGGAAGGCCTTTGCCTTATGAAACCAAAATTTTAAAACAAAAAATATTTTCGCGGCGACCTGGAAACGAACTAAGGACCTTGCGATAGGCCCGTGCGTAAACCACGCGCATATCGACGCCTTAATGTGAGTTGATGCTAGAACGATACATAAAGCGTTTGTATTACAATAACCACTCCACCTTTCATATTTAAGGCAAAATGTATGCATTTCGATAGTCTAGTTCACAGCGTGCAACCCACACTTTGGTAAAGTGTGCCAGTCAGTGCGCCGAAATGTGCCATTGCTGCGCAAGGCACACTGCATAGAGAAGACCACCCCCTTGGTATTTCAATGGTCCAATGGACCTATGCACGAGTTCACTATCTGACGTTTGAGCGGTGCCGTGTTGTTTATGTGACCATAGAAACCAGTGAATTCGGCACCGCTCAAACGTCAAATTAGTGAACTCGTGCATGGTCGATATCTAAAAAATAATGCGCTATCGGGCTAGGAATTGGATATACAGTCAACGCTTTATAAATCGATATTCAAGGGACCATCGACTTATAGAATTATCGAGTTATGGAATATACCGACACAAAAAATCACAAAATCGAAGGAACAAATTCCTGTATTTCTGATACATATATGATCACTTCTGTAAGAAAGAAATATTATTCTGTTGATAGTATTTTACAAACTATCATTTGAAAACTTTATCGAAATGCTCGGAAAATCAAGTTATTTTTACTGACAATATTTTTATTTATGTTTATGTTTTTAAACTTTTATCTCAACTGGCAAGTATTTATACACCTCCAAACAAGAATTAGATAATGTTTCCACAAATAAGAATGATTTTAAAATAGATATAGAGTTATGGAGAGAAATTTACCTCTCACGTGACATCGAATAGTGGAGATATTGAGTTATAGAAATATTATGTGTTGCAAGAAAAATTTTGATTCCGGGAAAATCCCGAATTATTGATCGCCTAATTATCCATCAAAATCATCATAGTCACCACTGATTAAAGAACGTGCTACTTGTTTATGATGAATCTGTTGTCATAATGTCATGAGCGAAAAAAAACTAAAAACTTCAGCCTGAATCGTATTTTTTTTTGCATTTCCTAAAAGTGGGGAGTGTCACATAGCTGGAAAACATAATGGAGACATGTAGCATCTGGAAACTGAAAAAAAACTACTTATTACATACTTGTAGCGTGTTGCATTTTGGCTTTTGTTCCCAACGCTTTATGACAATAATAATGTGGATGCCAGCTAGCACACACTTTTTAAAAATGGGAGCCACGGACTAGTTCTAATCCCACCAGCTACAAGAAGTTTTCTGGATCGTCTTATATATACATTACAGGTGTTTTAGGGATGATTGTTTTGAACCACATGGGTAGAGGCCTAAGTGGGGGCCCGTTGCTTAAGAATTTCGAGATACATGCATGGATTAAAGCAATGGCTAGCCGTTATGGGTAGTTGTAATTACGATCAGTGTGCCGTAATGAAAATACATTGACCGAAGAAAATGTGCTGCATTTCAACTTTAGTTATGTTGCAAATCAGTAATGTCAACGAATTGAATCATTTGAGAACTGCAATGCTTACTGTGGTTTATTTGCTCTTTGCGGGGATTGCTCGCTGCGCGTTATTTCCGCGAAGCAATCCAAATTTTTAAATTTCTCCGCAATATCGACTTATGGAGAGCGCGATGTATGGGAATGTGAAAGGACCGAAAAATCCATCGAGTTATAGAATATCGAGTTGTGGAGAGTTAACTGTAAATAGAAAGCGTTGTGTTTTGACGGGCATCTAATTCTTCCGAAAGAGGTGCGCTTTGCGAAAAAGGACCACATGAATATTGATCTGAAATCGAATTCAGGTTAACTTCTGCGTCCATGAGTCCTCTCGTGGCGTAGGAGTAACGCGCCCTATCTAGAGAACAGGGAGTCGTGAGTTCGTTTCTCACCGAGAAGACGTGTAACTTTTTTGAAAACTTTACATTAATTTGTCCATTTAATGCAATTGTAAAATATATGTTATGTTTAGTTTTTCGGTAGTTGTCAAACTTCCACTCGGCTGGTTAGTCGTAAACCACGAATCATAATTAATTTAAATCAAGTATTTATTGAACAACGGACTCATGTTCCGTAATCGGTCTTTTGAGAACGTCGCGACCTATTGGAAGCCCGCATTTAGGCATTTCACGGCAAAATGCTCTCTCCTTCGCTCTTTAACAAAACTTTAAAACAATGGTGCCAGTATCTTTCAACTTTGACAGGTACTGGCACCGTTATTTTAAGATTTTCCGAAGAAGAAATCTCAGCCAGCACGTCGTTGATGAGTGTGGTGTGGTAATTAATAAATAAGGGGTCATCCAAAAATGACGTCCATCATTGGGGGGAGGGGGGAGGGGGTCTCTATGAAAGTGTGACATTGCAAGTATTAGGTATTGCAAAAAGC
This sequence comes from Aedes aegypti, assembly GCF_002204515.2. Lineage (NCBI taxonomy): Eukaryota > Metazoa > Arthropoda > Insecta > Diptera > Culicidae > Aedes > Aedes aegypti. The sequence goes on along the minus strand of NC_035108.1, from coordinate 178,828,914 downwards.
GTGACAGTGGGGGGAGGGGGGTCTAGAGATCCCGAAAAACGATGGACGTCATATTTGAATCGTCCCTAATGCGCTCTCGGGCTAGGCGTTGGATATAAATAGAAAGCGTTGTGTTTGGATGGCCATCTAATTCTTCCGAAAGAGGTGCGCTTTGCGAAAAAGGACCACGTGATTATTGAGCTGAAATCGAATTCAGGTTAACTTCTGCGTCTATGAATCCTCTCGTGGCGTAGGGGTAACACGCCCTATCTAGAGAACAGGGAGTCGTGAGTTCGATTCTCACCGAGAAGACGTGGAACTTTTTCGCAAACTTCACATAAATTTGTCCATCTAATCCAATTGCAAAATATATGTAATGTTTAGCTTTTCCGGTAGTTGTCAAATCTAATATTTCGCGGAGACGCAAAAACGTGACAGATACATTTTCAATACTTCCGTTAGCGCGCTGCCTACTGCGATGTCAAGTGTCGCTAAACGTGTAAATACAGTCGACTCTCCACATCTCGATATCTCTGCATATGTCGATAATTTCATAAGTCTTTTCAGTCTGCATACATTTTCACTCTCCGTATCTCGATATCCTCCTTATCTCGATATCTCCATATCTCGATATCTCCATATCTCGATGTGTTTCTGTTTATTTTTCGCTCTCAATTTTCTCTCCGTATGTCGATATGACTAATATCGAAGGTTACTAGACCAAAGTTTTGGGATTCAAAACAAATTAGGAGCGCAAAATGACGTCTGTTTGTGTATTAATTTCTTGGAAACGGCGTGTTTTTCAATCTAGTATTCATCAAAAATTTGTTCTTTGTCTTGATCTCTCCCTATCTCGCTGGTCCCTTCGATATCGAGATGTGGAGAGGCGACTGTAATGGAAAAACTGCGTTCTCCAGAATGTGCGCATTTGTCCAAGGGTCAAGTGAATAATATTAGGGGTATTCACATAACAGCGTGATTCCCGCCGTAAACCGTGTAAAATTGGTAATCTTAAATATTTCATGACATCGCACAAGCCGCGATTGAAACATTTCAGATTGTCCAAAAACATCATCCAAGAACGCCTTGGAGATTATAACAAATGACAACAAAACAATAATGAATATATTTTCCGATATTCTCGCCTTTTCAATGAAATTCGATTGTTTTACAATCTAAGTTCCACATTACTTATTTTCATTACAGTGGGAAGATGCTGCAGGCTAAATTAAGACTCCCAGAATGACACAAGCTTGAGTCCCATGAAATAATTACTACTGAAAAGACTGTGTGAAAGCAGATGCAAAAACTGTTATTCTCCATTCTGGACGCTGGTGAATCAAAACATATATTAGAGATTTGTTGAAATCGAGGAAGATTAATTGAGGTTCCAGGACAAATTCGATCAGAAGACCCGTAGATGGGTATCTTTCGGGATGCTTTAGAAATTGGAAGCCGTGCCATACATAAAATGTCTTCAAAACGCTTCAAGGCCATAATAAATGAGAATAGGAACAGCAATCATTCACCAACATATTAGTTGGGTTGTCAGCAATAATAAGTACAAAACATCACACATTATTGCAACTCCATTTCGAATTTGGCTAAGGATTTTACCGGCTCCTATTCAGTTGAATCTCATCCATTGCTTTAAAAGATGTTGGGTAGAATAATACATAAATTTTGCAATCGAATTCGATATATTTACTCCAGCATTATAAAAAAACAAAGGTATCCACGACGAAAAAAACTCAAGTGACATTTCTTCGTGCTTCAAGGGAATATTTCGTATGAAATGTTTCATTGCTATGAATACGCAGATTAAGTTTTACGCAACTTTAAGTGAATACCTCTATGGACCGATGCACGAGTTCACTAATTTGACGTTTGAGCGGTGCCGAATTCACTAGTTTCCATGGTCACCTAAATAACACGGCACCGCTAAAACGTCAAATAGTGAACCCGTGCATAGGTCCATTGTTAGCTAGTTGATCCGACAAACGCGGTATTGCCACCTAGTAGGCCGTTTTATATTGCTATGAAGACTCCTGTATGGGATGGGATTATTAAAGGTACCAGCTTTAGACTCACTCGGTTTACTTTCCCGGTGATTTTCACAACCCCTTGCCAAACAAACAAATCCGTTGAACCGTTCTGAAGAAAACTCGTGATACACGAACACCATTGTGTACAGCCGATGACCACCGAAAAGGAATCACCCAGTTGATGGCATATCACGTCTTACCAGCAGCCAGGTCAGCAGTTGAAAGAGGAAGCAAGAATGTCTTCTGCTTGGATGAACATATTATTGTAGCACTCGCAGCCTACAGTTCGAAGTTTTAGACAAATATTCCAACCAACAATTCAAAACAGCTCTTCAATTTGAGTGAGGAAACAAAGGGTACCACCAATCAAGGTCAGTTGTTCCGAATTAGTATTTAAACAGGAGATCTTGAACTTTAGTTGGAACATTTAAAGTGTCCCTACAGATTTGCTGTATTTGCTGGACACCCTTAAGGTAAATATGATTCGAAGCCAAACCTCGCATTTTATGGAACACAAATCTAGAGAAACAAATAACCATTCGGGCTGAAAAATTGATTAATTGGTCACCACCAGCGAGTGGTTTCAATTTTCAGCACAATAGGTTGTTTCTGGATTTGTGTTTTGGAAACTTCGATATTTGGCTTCGTTGTATCTTAACCTTTGCGATCGGGAACCACTTCTCAAGCATCTTGCAGAGAAGAGGCACAACATTTCCACTTATGACAACAACACTGATCGTTTGTACGAGGTCTTTTTGTCCCAAGTGGAAACAAATCACATGATGAGAATAAAAACGAAATACCTAAATGATTCACTTAGACTTGCTACTGTCTAAATAATCATAATAAAATAGCGACTCACACACTCAACTTGGTTTTAAGAGTTCGGTACTTGTTCACTGGGCTTGAATTGTAAAGCACAGAAAATACTGGTCATTCAGCTTTTTTGTTTGAAATATCTGATGTTCAGTGTGTGAAACCAGTGCTGCCACAAGCGCGATCTGGAGACGGAGGAGGATCTCGTGAGCTGTGCCGACTGCCGAGCAACTGACGCCAACCCCTGGGGGACGCTTAACGATGGTCATGGCGAAAGTCAAGGGTCCATCAATGCCGGTTGAAACGTGTGCTGAAAAGCTGAGAGTTATTGTCGAGGGTCTTTTCCCAACGCATGATCTGAGCAAACGCCGAAGATCGTCAGGTGACGAGCTTGTAGCAGCGGCGAAAGCATTGCAGGCGAGAAAGCCCCCGGACCGGATGTAATACCGACTGTGGAACTAGAAGCTACCGAAACCAGGAAAACCACTCGGTGATCCATCATCATACAGGCCTATATACTTGCTGGATAGACTGGGCAAACTCTTGGAACGGGTCATCCTAGAAAGTGTGACTAAATGTACGGAGAGCGAGCACGGACTATCAGAAAGGCAGTTCGGATTTCAGAAGGGAAAGTCGACGGTAGACGCAATTCGGATGGTCCTCCGAAGGCAATTGCCGTAGTTACGATTGACGTTAAGAACGCGTTCAATAGCGTCAGTTGGAAGGCTATCACCACAGCTCTGCATAGAATGCGGGTTCCTGACTGTCTGTGCCGGATTCTGCAGAGCTACTTCGGGAATCGGGTGTTGGTGTATGCAACCGACGCCGGCCGAAAGGATTTAAGAGTAACGGTGGGAGTTCCGCAAGGGTCCATACTGGGTTCAACGCTATGGAATGGAAAGTACGATGGTGTCCTATCACTGGAGTTACCCATGGGTGTCATTCTAACAGTAATAGGCGAAACGCTGGAGGGAGTGAAAGTGCTATTCACGGAGGCAATGGGCACGGTCGAGAACTGGATGAATGGAGTCAAGATGAAGATAGCCCACCACAAAACGGAGGTGCTACTAGTCAGCAATCGCTAAGCGGTTCAATACGTTGAGATCATCGTCGGGGGACATGTCATAGTATCACAGCGGTCGCGCAGACACCTGGGCGTGATGATCGATGATCGGCTATATTTCAACAGCCACGTCCACTATGCATGTGAGAAGGCGGCAAAGGCGACCAACGCACTTACAAGGATCATGCCGAACGCTCGTGGCCCGAGAACCAGTAGGAGACGTCTTCTAACTAGTGTATTCTTCAATTAAGCTACATTAACGAACTACTGTTAAGAATGCAAAATTTTCTTAGGACATAGCCTACCTTTATGCGTATTATGTGGTTAGAAGTGTTTTTTTTTTCAAATAACTAAAAAAGTATATGATGGCTTCAGGGTCCATGATTTAAGTAAGTAATAACACTTTCAATATTACCGAACATTGTTTACATGGGTTATCAATGTTACCCCATATCAGTTAAATCAAAAAATAACTTAAGGCTAAGTAGCCCGTCATTCGTTTTGGCAACAAATGATAACTTTTCAGCTTGCATTACAAAGTGATAAAACTCAGTCTTGATAGTTTATGTTGACTTGAAAAAGTATCACTGTACGCGCTAACATACATAAAGTATGCTGATACTATTTCAGTTGTGTCAGTGCAAAACAAACTGATTTTCTTTGATTCGAAATCGTGAGATGAATTAGGAACAATCATCAACGACACGTACACATTTCAATGACGGCCTACTTCGCCTTAAAACGTTTAGTTATATATACTTAAATCTTTTGAAAACTAAAATGCAGTATATAGTCACGAACGGTTGGTACCAGTGCTTGTTTTAAAAATATAAAACTAGCAACATATGCATTTTCAAATGAAAAATTTAAGAAATGTCCCAAAAACTGAGCACTGAAAACCAAACGCACTCGGGACAGCACGTTCCGGCCATCACCCTGGGAGAAGACATCGAGTGAAGAAGGTAGGTGGATGCACAGACTTATCCCGGATGTGTCAACTTGGGTAAACAGGGAGCATGGCGAAGTGAACTTGACAAAGTTCCAGTCAAATCACGGTTGCTTCAAACAGTATTTGCATCGATTCGGCCACGCGCTGTCACCGTTCTGTATCATTTGGAATGAGAGAGATGAAACGCCGGAACATGTTGTCTTCGACTGCCCGAGGTTCAACATGGAACATGGCGGCGGCTGCTTCTGGAACCAGTACAAACTTTCAAAATAGCATCGGTTTAAAAATTAACAATGATCCAGATAATAATCAAGGATACGGTAAACGTACTCAAATGAACTGATTGATCTTGACCCAGTTTCCAGAGCAATAAATGTTCTCATAAACAAATTATCCAATAAGCTTCAAGATGTATCTTAAATATTCGGCCCACGAGGTTGCTCCTTGTTCACTGAAAACATTGTGCGAGACTTGCGTAGGCGTAATTGAACCAAATTATCACTGATTGCTTCTGCGTATATTTGTACTATACGTCGACGGGTAAAATATTTCTGATTCACAGTGGCAAACAACTCCCGATGATTGAGAGCTACAACCTGAGACACAATGCCGATAATACATTATTGACACCGGGCGCCTGCCGATCGACTCTACCAGTAGCGTCGATTGTGTGCAAATGAATCCAATGGATGTCGATCGAGTTGCAGCAGCAAAATCGTGTCGCGTGAAGTGCTCCTACTGTTGGCGGTAAGTTGTATCTGCTTAATGAGTGTCTACCTTCATAGCTAGCTTGGGGTGATATCGACTGAGAGTTCAACAAGAACGAAGTCATAAATCATTGTGCATGTTTTTTGTGTGTTTGCTTTTCATATCGGTTTGTAAAAGGCTACTGGTTGTGGCGTGGCATACCTTTGACCGTACCATTTGATCAACTATACATGTTTCAATAACACAACCTGAAACGGAAAGATCAATCTTATGGTTTAGCAAACATAAGGTGACAATTATGCATCCATGGTTGTGCCAATAGATGACAGATGTAATACAGCAATATTTGCAGTTTTGTAAGTCTGTCGTGGTTTTGGATATGGGCAGTTTTGCGTGAAGGTGGCATACAGTTGTGTGCAAAATAATAGAAATGCACGTCAATTTTCATAAAATGCTTATCTTTGCCGTTATTGCCCAAGCGTTACTTAAATTAGTTTTTTATAGTGAGATACAAATATGCTCAATTCATTTTTTTTTTCAAATAAGCGATTTTTTCATCACCGCTTAGGCCTTAAACTTAGTTTAATTATATGGGTAAACGTAGTTTACGGCTTAAGCCGTGGTGAAGAAATGAATTAGATCACTCAACTCAACTTTGTTATTGTAGAGTGAAGTAAATATAAAAAACGTTCAAAAGAGGTTAGTGAATGCCGGACCTAGCGTATCATTGGTAAAGATTACAATATACCCCGTTGAGTGGTTCTCAGACTCCTGCCCATTGAGTCCTCTCTATATTTTTTCGACTTTTGAGACGATCAAGACACCAACATCGGTGAAAATAGTGGAAGTATGATGATAAATAATTAAGTTGATCGTCTAGTCTAGATGGTCCCATGGAACAAGGCTCTGTAGAACCTGCAGCGATTAACTCTTGATGACCATTCATTTCCGTCACTTGCAAAAAGTCAGTGAAGGACAGCTGGCTGGTAAATGGCTGGACATGACGTACCATTGGCACCTCGCGTACCTAAAGGAATAAAATAGACCCCTCTGCGCGGTCCTTAGTCTCCTGCCCAGCAACTCCTATCTCTACCTCCTCGCGGTACTGGTCGGGGTTCGAGCAACCTTAGGGAAGATCGGGTAACCAACACCGGTAAGAACTTTAGTCGTATGCTGGCAGGGAAGAGGGGGGGGGGGGTTGCTTTTGCTTCTGCAAACCTGGAGCGTCTGTACTCCATGTTAAGGGCGGCTCACAACAGCGTCTGTTCCTCATATCAGGGGCGGCTGATCATCATCCGAGTGTCAGAGGAGGACTTTAAGCTAAACTGTGTACTATGGCCCTCCGAACATTTGGGGGAAATAGTCCTCCAACTCCTTCCTTAGCCGAGTGGTTAGAGTCCAAGGTTACAAGGCAAAGCCATGCTGAAGGTGTCTGGGTTCGATTCGCGGTCGGTCCAGGATCTTTTCGTTATGGGAATTTCCTTGACTTCCCTGGGCATAAAGTATCATCGTACCTGCCACACGAGATACGAATGCGAAAGTGGCAACTTTGGCAAAGAAAGCTCTCAGTTAATAACTGTGGATGTGCTCATAAGAACATTAAGCTGAGGAGCAGGCTATGTCCAAGTAAGGACGTTAATGCCAAGAAGAAGAAGAAGTCCTCCCAAAATCTAGAGGGTTGGTGTCAGGCCCTGCAAGCCAGCCATAAGCAACGAATAATGAACGAGAGAATACGAACCGGGACATTTGGTGAGTACCACAGCGTCGTGAAGGGACTAGCGATTGGAAGTTCGGATTCGGCATCCTAGCGTTGCAGGAAGTGTGTTGGAAGGGATAAATGATGCGAACGTTTAGGGGTACCTCAGAAGAAAATAACTACTGAATACCAAATTGAGGTATTCCATACCAGATAATTTCCAAGACTTACAACCTGAATGAGGTATAAATGAACTCTGCATTAGAGGTAAAATACCCTAAATAATACCTTCTTCATATTCTACAAATACCAAGCTGATAATTAGATCAGGTATTGTAATACCTAAATAATACGTGATGGATTTTCATATAAAAGTGATTTTTTTCAATAATAGTTCAATACCTCCAGCAGTCCAGCAGTGAGATGTGGAGATGTGAACGCTCAGGTTGATCAGGAGGAGGAGTTCGAACCGACTATTGGAAAGTTCAGCTCCCACCGGCTGACGAACGAAAATGGCTTACGACTAATTGATTTTGTTGCCTCCATTCCTAGCACCTATTACAGTCTTCCACACCTGGAGATCACCACAGCAGACAGAATCACAAATCGATAACGTTCTGATTGATGGACGGCACTTCTCCGACATTATCTACATCAGGACCTATCGTGGCGCTAACATCGACTCTACCACTATCTGGTGATGATTAAACTGCGCCCAAAACTCCCCGTCTTTAACAACGTACGGTACCGACGGCCACCCCGATATGACCTAGAGCGGCTTGTTGGATGTTGCAACTGCATACGCGTAGCACCTCGAGGCTGCATTACCGGAAGAGGTTGAGCTGGGTGAAGTCCCTCTTGAGAACTTATGGAGAACAGTGAAAGCAGAGAGCAACGTCGTGTACGTAGGACGGAGTCGACGGAATGATTTCTTCGAAGAGGAATGTAGGCAGATTCTGGAGGAGAAGAATGCGGCGCGGGCGGTCATGCTGCAGCAAGGGACCCAACAGAGCGTGAAACGATATAGACGGAAACGGCAACTACAGACCCGCCTCTTTTGGAAGAAAAACCCCGCTTGGAGGAGACAGAGTGCGAGGAGATGGAGCAGCTGTACTGGTCTCAAAAATCTCGTAAATTCTATAAGAAGCTCAACGCATCCCGCAATGGCTTCGTGCCGCGTGCCGAGATGTGAAGGGATAAGGATGAGAGCATCTTGACGGACGAGCGTGAGGTGATCGGAAGGTAGAGGCAGCGCTTCGACGAACACTTGAATGGCGCTGAGAGCACAGGCAATGAAAGTCGGCACAACGGATGAAATGCCGTCGTCAGTACTGCGGGTGATGAAAACCAACCAGCCCACACTTTGAGGGAGGTTAAAGATGCCATTCATCAGCTCAAGAAAGATCAACCTGCTGGTAAGGATGGTATCGGCAAATACTCCGAAAATGTTGTGAATACCAAGTCGCAACGCATCATCTTCTCGACGATTTTAAGGCGGCATACAATAGTATTGACTTCGTAGAGCTATGGAAAATCATGGACGACAACAGTTTTACTGGCTGATAAGAACAACGCTGGAAGGTGTCCAAATTGTGTGAAGGTTTCAGGCGAACATTTCAGTTCGTTTCAATGAACTTTCGTGATTGTTGTTCAATATTGCGCTAGAAGGTATTATGCGGAGGGCCAAGCTTAACAGCGGGGGTACGATTTTCACAAGATCCAGTCAATTTGTTTGCGGATGACGTGGACATTGTTGGCCGAACATTTGAAAAGGTGGCAGACCATCTGAAGCGCGAGGCAGCAAAAGTCGGACTAGTGATGAATACGTCTAACAAAAAGTACATGCTAGTTGATAGGGCCGAGCGCGACAGGGCTCACCTAGGATAGCAGCGTTACGATAGACGGGGATACGTTTGAGGAGGTCGACGAGTTCGTCTACCTTGGATCCTTGCTGACGGCTGACAATAGCATTAGCCATGAAATACGGAGGCGCATAATTAGTGGAACTCTGGCATGCTATGGCTTACACAAGAAGCTGCGATCAAAAACGGTTCACACCTGCACCAAATGTATCATGTACAAAACGCTCATAAGGCCGGTAGCCCTCTAGGGGCATGGAAAGGGAAAGATGCTCGAGGAGGACCTGCAAGCACTTGGAGTCTTCGAACGTCGTGTGGAAAACGGTATGTGGTGCGAAGGATGAATCACGAGCTGACCCAACTCTACGGCGAACCCAGTATTCATAAGGTGGCCAAAGCTGGAAGGATACGATGGGCAGGACATGTTGCAAGAATGCTGGACAGCAATAATTGGTCATTTCGTGAAAATCATCCAAGACTACTGCGATTTTTTCGTATCAGGGTAATTTACTTAACATTCCGATTATTCCAGGAGGAAGCCTACATAGCGTTCCGGGAGAATTTTTCTAGGACAGGTCATAAACTGGAAGAATCACTGAAGTAATTTTTGGTGGAATTCTAGAAGAAATGCATGTAAAAACCCCTGAAGGAATTTTTTGGACAATGCTTAAGATTGTATTAGTGAAATCCTTGAAAATCTCTTGAGATGTTTCCTATAGGAATCTTTAAATAATATCATCAACTCTGTCAACATTCCAGAAGAAAAATAGAAGGAATTTCTGAAGTAATCTTGAAGTTTGTTTTTGAAGGAATTTTATCAGGTATTGAAACCAACATTTTATATAAGTTCTAGGTTGCATTTCGTCATTTTTTTCCTGAGAGAATTGCAAGAAAACTGATTTTTGGGAATATCTTTTAATTATTTGTTGCAGAATCCCAAGAAAGTTTTCAGGTGCCATTTCTAAAGAATATCTTGAGAAATTATTGAAGAAAAACCTGGATGAATTATGCAATGAGTTAAAAAGGACTATTATTGAAGTAATTCATCACAAAATAATTAATAAATATGAATTCCAGACGTCATTCCTGCACGAATTCAAGAGGAAATGCGAGAGGCAATGTTATCTCAAACAAGCACTTGAAGAAAACTCTAAAGTATTGTTCATATGCTCCTAAAATACTTCTTGAAGCAATTTTTGAAAATTAAAAAAAAAACTATGAGGATTCCAATGATTTTTGTGTTGTTTTGAAGTCTTGATAAAAAATCATGAGTGAATTTAGGCAGCATTCCCAAAATAGTAGTTTACGGAACAAGTTGCAGAATGATGATTTTTATAGCACGAATCGTAAATTTATCCTACGAAGCTTGCCGAGTAGGATAATTAAAAATTACACTACACATCAATGCTTCCAGTGGGCTATTAGCCCTTTGAAGGAAGCACCACACTAGACAACGGACTAGCATGCAACGCCCAGTGACACAGTCGGAAAACATTCCTCACGAAAAGTTTTTCGGTCTGCGGCGGGAATCGAACCCACACTTCTTAGCACAATGCGACTAAATGCCTTGGTGACCTAACCTAACCGCACGGCTATGAAACCTACAATTACGACGAGTGCTTTAAAAATCGAGTTCTGCAACGAGTTACGTACAACAATTTTTGCAATTTCGTAGAACTTGAGGGTATCAGAAATTATATCGGAATGCATTTACCATTATATTACAATTCCTGAAAAATTGTTGTGTTATGATTTATTGCGCAACTCAAAACAGTTGCGTAATTATAAAGCGTTGCGTAATGAATCATTACAGCGCTGGTTTCAGTTGCGTAATGACTTTGGATCATTGAAGGTAGTTTTTGTCAGTGCTCACCGCATCAAAACAAAAGCGCCACTGTACATGGGATTTTACATTGTGACAGCATTGCTGTTATGTCAAACACACAAGGCTATGGTGGGGACGGACCTGGTGTAGTGGTTAGAACACACGCCTCTCACGCCGAGGACCTGGGATCGAATCCCATTCCCGAGATAGTCACTAAAAATTTCAGTGACGACTTCCTTCGGAAGGGAAGTAAAGCCGTTGGTCCCGAGATGAACTAGCCCAGGGCTAAAAATCTCGTTAAAAAAGATAGAAAAAAGGCCACGGTGGCGTTCTATCTATGCTTTCCATAGCGGCCGTGTTGGTTATTTGAATGATCCATTCCCGCACTGCATACTTCAGTGCACGAAAGTAGGCCATTTTATGACAGATTGGCGTGGTGAAAAACAGCCTATTACGATGAGAAATAGAAAAAAAAATATCTTAATAGACTCGCTAGAGACATTCGGCTCATTCTTGATTCACTCTAGCTATTCCTATTGACCATGGCTATATTAATACCACCCTGACTGTGACCGCGACCGTGATTCGTACCTATACTTAATAACATTAAAACTCTCCTCCTTCGCCAAAATCAATTGTTTGCTATTTTTCAATTAAATAAGATTATATTCTCGCATGTTTATAACAATCTCATTCACTTAACCTGACTGCTCAAACACGCCCATTCTTAACAGCAAGTGTAGAAAAATGGATGTAAGGGCACTTCTGGGCTTTGAACCGAACTGATTATTGATCTAACCTAAGCATTCAAAAGGTTCGTCGTCTACACGGTCGCTGCTGTTCTATGTTTCAATCATACAGGGTAAACGCTCTCTTACCCGAGGAGGAACAAATAACACTCCAATAACTTATGCATACCATTTTTTGGTATCATACCAAAATTAGGTATTGTTCAGTTGTCAATACCTCAATTTGGTATTATAATGGTATTGAAAAAAATCTTCAAAACAATTAAAAATACTTCATTGAGGTATTAAACAGCTATTGAGGTCTGCTGGAGGTATTGAACTACAATTGAAAAATTTCATTTTTATATGAAAATCCATCAAGTATTATTGAGGTATTACAATACCTGATCTAGTTATCAGTTTGATGTTCGTAGAATATGCTTGAGATATTATTTGAGGTATTTTACCTCTTATGCAGGGCTAATTCATACCTCATTCAGGTATGTAGTATTGGAAATTATCTGGTATGGAATACCTCAATTTGGTATTCAGTAGTTATTTTCTTCTGCTCGGGTAGCGGAGGTAGTGTGTTTTGACATGTTGCTGTTTGTGGATACGACCATGCCATATAGCTGTTTTTTTCTTAGTTACTCCGCTATTGGTAGACTTGCCCTATAACGTCCGATTTTTTTTTGTGAAGCAGCAAAGAGCTGCCACTGTATCACAAGCGTGCTCCGTAAACTGGGCGGGTATGTCATATTTTTTGGAGGCGAATCCATTTGGAGCACGTCTAGGGGTGTTTTGTGACACCACGCCATACCTACACCGTTTAAGTTGCGATGTTGTACAAACGTTTTGATTTTGAGCTGCTGAGCTTTTGGTCTGTCGGCTTTTCTATTCTTGTGAACAAATATCTCTACGCCTAAGCATTTGTTAGATTTATTGCGTCGCGTAGGCCACACCTACAGTGCTGTGTAGCTGTGCTTAAATTTGATGTTTATTAAACAATGAACGTCACCTATAATTGATGACAACTATCTATTTGTTTTTTAAGTAGGTGAACAAACAATTTGCGATTAGTCGTCAGATATATGGATATACAGCCAGCATGTACATTGTCATAGTTTGTACCTTTATGGTTAAAATTCAGGACACTCTACATTGCAGGTGAAATATTTCACACGAAATGTTTCAATATGTTTCGAACAAAAGTTTTAACTTTGGAGGCTCGTTTCAATAAGCATTTTTTTTATAGATTTTTATGAAAATTCGAAAGGTCAGACGCTTCTCTATTAGCTTGGCGAGTTCAATTAATGATTTGATTATTGGTGGTTTAACGACTTCGATTGATGATTTGACTGTTCCATTAATGATTATCATGAGCTGTCCGGAATTCGATTCAAGGTGTCCGGAATATGAGGCAAAAGTAGGAAGCGTCCGGAATAAGAATCATGAAAAGGCCACACATTTTGATTTATTTAAAATTATTGAAGTTGTGGAAGCGTATTCTTCACCCACCGTTCGAAAGCAAAGGGCTTCCGACGCTCGATAGCGCTAAGGAATCATACAGAATGATTTATTTTGTATGCTCTATGCTGGGTTATATTTCCCTGAGTCCTTAAGTGTCCGTAATATGAATCAAAACGGTAAATATGATTTATATAAGCTGTCCGGACGGAATTCGAAACAAAATGTCCGGAATATAAGGCAAAAGTGAGAAAGAGTTCGGGATAAAAACCATGAAAAGGTCATACGTTTCTATTTATGTATTTCTTCTTCTTCTTATTGGCATTAACGTCCCCATTGGGACAGAGCCTGCTTCTCAGCTTAGTGTTAGCGCTTCCACAGTTATTAACTAAGAGCTTTCTTTGCCAAAGTTGCCATTTTTGCATTCGTATATTTCTTTCAGTACGAAGCAGCACAATTGTGCTGGACATGATTGTTTTAAACGGCTCGTTCAGGGCCGGTTTCAAATATACTTTTTTCCCGTCTTCAGTAATCCATAGTCAATGAGATCCATTAAAACTCAGACTCTAACCACTCGGCTAAGGAAGGCCCCACAATATAATTGCTGATACCCTCAAGTGGTCTTCTACGAAATTGCAAAATAGTAGTTTAAAAAAGACACTACACGTTAATGCTTCCAGTGGGCTATTTGCCCTTTGAAGGTAGCACCACACTAGACAACGGACTAGCATGCAACGCACAGTGGCACAGTCGGAAGACATTCCTGTCAAAAAGTTTTCCGACCTGAGGCGGGAATCGAACCCACACTCCTTAGCACGATGCGGCTAAATGCCTCTGTGACACTAACCGCACGGCTACGAAGCCCACAAAGTTTATGGAACACGTTGCAGAATGATGATTCTGCATCACGTTCTCGGCAAGCCTCGTAGGATAAATTTACGACTCGTGCTGTAAAAATCGAGTTCTGCAACGAGCTTCGTACAAAATTTTTAGCGACTTTGTAGAAGACCACTTGAGGGTGTCAGAAATTATATCGGAATGCATTCACCATTATTTTACAATTTCTTAAAACATATTGTGTTATGATTCATAACGTAACACTTGAGAGTATCATAAATTATATCGGAATGCATTCACCATTATTTTACAATTTCTTAAAAAATGTGGTGTAATGATTCATTACGCAACTCAAAATAGTTGTGTAATGAGAAAGCGTTGCGAAATGAATCATTACAGTACTGGTTTTGCAAATGTTTTTTGCAGTTCCTCATCGTAATAGGCTGTTTTTCATCACGCCGATTTGTCATGAAACGGCCTACTTTCCTGCACTGAAGTATGCAATGCGGGAATAGTCATTACGCAACTGAAACCTGTGCTGTAATGATTCATTACGCAACGCTTTCTCATTACGCAACTGTTTTGAGTTGCGTAATGAATCATTACACAACAATTTTTTAAGAAATTGTAAAATAATGGTGAATGCATTCCGATATAATTTCTGATACCCTCAAGTGTTCTTCTACGAAATTGCAAAAAATGTTGTACGTAACTCGTGGCAGAACTCGATTTTTACAGCACTCGTCGTGATTATCCTTCTTGGCAAGCCTCGTAGGATAAATTTACCACTCGTGCTGGCAAAATCATCATTCTGCAACTTGTTCCGTAAACTACTAGTACGTAACTCGTTGCAGAACTCAATTTTTACAGTAAAAATGTAAAAATCATCATTCTGAAACTTGTTCCGTAAACTACTATTTCGTCACCATTTCAAGCAAGTAATTTTCCACGTTTTGTCCCGTCGGTATAAAATACAATAGAACCTGGACGTAAATATATCCATAATCTTACCCTTATTTAATCTCAGGCTTCGCACTGAAGAAGAGCACAATGCTGTGAAATTCCACTGGCACTGTTGAGGTGAGGTTTTACCAAATATTTGCTTTTCAGATCAATAAATACTTTGATGAGAGGCTATTATTATAGTTTGTTTAACAAGCGTATATAATTGTAGTATCACTCTCGCCGTATAAAGATCTAGTACAACCAATGCTTACAGAATACATTTTGTCGACGTTATTTTTTCCGTGAGAGACAGGCCTAATATTGAACTGACCTACGTTCTGCTTAGTTAACAGAAGCGAAAGCTATTAGACCACTGACCATATCTTAAATAATAATAACAATAATAGTGTTTAAAAATCAAGGACGGTAAATATTCTTTCATTTATGTGAGTGCTTACAAAATTTAGTTGATGTTTTTTTTTGTCAAATATCTACTACTTCCAAACACAACGCTACATCCCAAACAGTTTGAACGACCGCATGTTCTGCGTGAAAAATGTCAATGTTTCCCGTCCAACGATCAAAACCCTATGCAACAAACCAACTGTACAATTAGCACTGATTTATGGGCACGTTCTGTCAATGGCCTGATTAATCGGATTCAGGTGGATTGTCCCCGGACAGTGGCAGCGTTGGTGACCATCGAAATAACTCCGCAAACATTGACTAGCTTAAGCGAGGTAGTAGCAATAAAATGTAAAATAAAATACCCTGGAGCGAAGATATCAACATAAAGCTAAGAAATGCCAATAGAATCCTATACGCGGGAGCAAATTACAGACTTTGTGCAACCGATAATGCGTTTGCCCAATAATTATTATAAAACTGATCGGTAAGTTAGATAAATCACGAGAGTAGCCACGATATTTATTGTAACTTACTATATTCGACAGTACGCAGAACGCCTTCATAGCCTCCTGTGATGACGGCTATGAACGCGAAGGACATCTTGTACGTTATGGCTGGTGCTGTCATGTCGCCGCAAAACAGGCACAATTCTGTCACACCAAGCCTGTGGTAAGGTGATAATTTACGTGGAGGTGACGATTAAATCTTTAATCGTAGTGACTTGAACAAAAATGCTTTTATTAGCTACATATATTTGCTTTTATGCCTTCGAGTGGAACCGGATATTCTTAATTCTGAATCATGGAGTTTAATGGGGTTAACTTAACGGATGTTCTATGATGAGAATCTACTACAGCGGTTGCATAATTATCGATTGAATTTAATTTTGAATATTAAGAATTTGAATATTAAGAAACAAAATATTAGTACTCGGCTTAACCCATAGAATATGGTGTGAGAAAAATATCACAATATCGCCAAAGTACATACAGTCAACTCTCCATAACTCGATATTGCAGGGACTATTACAGTGAAAACTCCACGAGTCTATGTTCCTCGATATCGACTTATAGAACCATACTAAAAAAATCCATGGTCACTATGATGGTTCTTTCAATAGCATTTCTATTCCATGAATCGAGTTATAGAATACAAAACTAGGCAGTGCGATCCAAGGAACTATTGCTACCTATTGAAAACCAACTTTTAGTACGGTTCTCTCGAGATACGAAATATCGAGTAAGGAAGAGTTGACTCTAATATGAAAAATGCTTCCTCAAAGTGCGCATCGTAGCTTCGTGCTGTACGTACACAAATTCTCTCTGCTCTTGGAAGTTTTTTAAAGCTACCTAAAGCAATAGAACAGTGCTTCTCTGTGCTACAAAAACAATACTTTTCAGAACTATTTTTCTACTATTCGTCCCTTCACGATCCTTATGAGGACCTATGCCTTAGATTTTTCGTTGGCTCCGTTAGTGAAAGCTAGCGGTGGTAATCCTTCTTGGACACAGTCTTGAGAAAAAGAACCTCTAAAAGGTCTCTTCTTTTTTCGTGTATTCACTAAAAATGGTTGCAAACACGAACAAAAGGAAAGGTGAATCTCTGAATTCACAATTGCTTTCCAAAAAAAGTGGGATTTATAACTGTCACTAATCGTGACAATAATGGAAGAAAGGATGATTCTCCGGAATGTGCACTTCTTTCCAAGAGTGAAATGGTTAATGGTGGTAATTGCATCGAAATGATGCAGAAGATTTTGAACTCCATTAGTGGAATTCATTTTTTCTTCCAAATCGCAAAGAAAGGAGACTATCGCGGTTTGCCAGAAAGATCGGTAATTTCTTCTCAAATATCTTGGAGAGAAGAAGCACAATTGTTTTACTTGATTACAAAACTGAACGTTTGTTCAAAGTCGTCTTGAAAGGTCTCTCAAGTGACTATAAGTCACCCGAAAAGATCAAAAATGAAATAAATAATTTACTAGGATTTTCACCAGTCCAAGTAATCATTACACAGCGTAAAAAAAATTACATTTTTGCATGTCTCAAGGATCAAATTATGTGTCTCTAGAAGATTTATGGTCACTGAATCTGATGCCGTTTTCAGAAATGTCCCTGCACGTCACAATTTTTAGCTACAGGTCGCCAAAGTTGTATAAAACACTAGTTTAATTTATGTTCACATAAAATTTAAAGTATGATTTATCGAATTTTTTGGTTATATAACCCAGCAAACATGCTAAATAGGACTTTAACTTTAATATCGGATAAAATTTGGTTAAAATTGCACGATAAAATTTAGATTAAATCGATTTTTTCAACCTGCTTGCAGTCCCCATATAAAACTCTTCGCTTCTGCCATATAACAAAATACAATACTTTCCTAAAACACCAAAAAATAACTTTTCAACATAGATAGTATTGCTGACAAGTATTGTCATAAACATAAAGTTTGGAATCTGTGGCAAATTTAGCAAATAAATTGCCTTACAAGTTGACAAACTTGCATGCAAGTTGGCTTACATTGTCAAATTCAGCATTATCAATAGCCAATATCTCAAATACTAGACGTGCTATGATATTTTTGAAAACGGCAATGGATTCAGCAACCTCTAATTAACAATTTAATAGTTAATAGCGGTATTTTGATGCTTGAGACAAAAATGTGTTCCGCAGTGCTATGGAAAAGAGAACCCAATCTGCCATTCTTCGGAACAGGCTTACTCAATGATATTTAGTTCACTTTGAAAAAAGTGATCTAAATGATATTAAAGCTTTACAAAAAAGAAAGATTTACGTTCGATGTCTGTGTGACATGGGAACAGTTCCAGATATTTGTAGAAAACTTCCGTCGGTGTCTAAAGTGGAGTCATGGCACAAAAGATTGCCGCATGGATGCTAAATGCTTGATTTGCGGAGGTTTTTCTCACGCTAAGGACGTCTGTTATGTGAAGGAAGATACTAAATAGTTTGTTACAGTTACGTTACAGAATCTCCAATAATGTTCATTTTTCAGTTAACGATCGCTTGCTTAAGAATCATCACCATCAGATAAATTTTAATCATGTTCATTAACAAACCAATCCCCTTGGGGTAGCCGTTCGGATCTTTTAATTTCGAATGGATTTACCCAGGGAAACTCGTATGCCGAGATTGTAGCAGGCAGTCTCAGCTCCTCCCCTTCAAATTGTCTTCCACTGTTCAAATTGTTCAAAATCATATGAAATCCCCCTACCGCTGCACAGTGGCCCAAAGCTGGCCAAAAGTCAAAAAAATGAAGTTTCCAATTTCGGTCTTGAATAACTTTTCTTGATTTCTTCAGTATTGAATAACAATTCCCCAAAGTTTCAGATCCATCGGTGAATATTTCGATTTTTTACAGCATGTGACCTGGAGAGATGTCAGCTGAAATTGACCCTTTTGAATTTTTCAAATTTCGTGAAGTTTGTTCTATAGAAATTGCAGTTTCTGTACTAAATCATGACCAAATCTTTCTCAACTAGTCTCATTCGAAAGAATATACCTTAGGCTTTGTTTTGAAGATATTTTGAACCATATTTGAGATGTTTACCATTCGAGAATGTCAAGAAGTGTATAACATAGAGCTCCTTCAAAAATAAGGCATTTTTTCAAATGTTGTGCAAGATATCTGGGAAACGCTCTAAAATGATCATTTACCCCTCAATGTGTGGCAAATACTCCATAGTATTCGATGTACTATGGCTTCACTTGCGCTTTTTTGCGCCAAGATAAGAAAAAATATTTTTAGTTACATTCGATTTTGATCTGGGTACGGATTTCATTGATTGAATTAAAAAAATGTGCTATTTTAAGCTAATTCCGTCAAATGTACCGGAAATATAGATTTTCTGTTTCAGCGATTATTTCTATCGAAATACCTCTAAAAATCATGTTTTGTCAAATAATTAGCATTTTTGAACGTTTTGAGTGAAAATTGTACTTTTGGCCAGCATTTGTATGGGATGCGGCCACTGTGCGCTGCAGGCAACGTAATCGGGTTACGTTTCTCTAATGAATCCAAATATTTTTCAAATATTTTAAATTTCAATGCTCGTTCTTTGAATGCTATATGTTGTTCAATTTTCTAACTGCTAATAACATACATATAGCAGTTTTTACTGGAGTTTATTTTCCATAATTTCCATTTTTGTATTTGTTAAAATACAGCTTGGTAAATATATTTGCATAGCTGCCTAAATTGTACTGGGCTGCATGTTAATTTGCTTCAAAATGACTGGCAAAAATTGACTCGCGATGAGTCAAAATTTGTTGTCATTGGTGACTTTAATGCCAAACATCGCTTATTGAATTCACAATGTATTTCCAACGGTAGAATTTTATTGTACGAGTGCTTTTCAGGATATTTCTCAATTCAATACTCTGATGGCCCTGTTTGTTGTTTCTTTTCTAGAAACCCAATTACGATTGATTTGGTCTTAACCGATTCTAGCCTCTATTGTAGCCAACTGGTTACTTATGCTGAGTTGATTCTGATCATGTCCCTGTTACATTTCAAATATCCCATAAAACGGTTCTCAATCCTATGAACTCCACTTCATTTATATTTTTATTTACGAGTCGACTTGAATACATATGAAACATACATCGATAATTATCTGGATGTAAACATTTATTTGCAAACAAAAATTGATATTGACAATGCTCTCGAATCTTTAACTACAGTAATACCTCTATATAACGTAACCTCTTTATAATGTAACTCGAAATAACGTAATTTTTACCTCGATATAACGTAACATTTTTGGCTCCCATTTACTTTTCACATTTTTATTAAAAACATGGTTTATGAACTGCAATAAAAATTTTTCAAGATTCAAAAACCAACCAATACTAAATCAAAGCAATGCAGTCGTTTGCTATCACTGAAAACAGTCATAAATCGATATCGAAATTTCTACAGGATTTCAACTAGAATCATTCTGAGGATGCCTCTAGAGATTTCTCCATGGACTGGCCTTAAACTCATCTGGTGTTCAAGTATAAAACTTAAAACACATTCTTAAAATAATTCCGACATGAATATTCCAGAAATTCTACAGGTTAACCCTCCTGATGTTCATGTATAAAACTTGTAAGATTTCTTCTGAAATGATGCATGGGATTCCACTATATTTATTTTTAACAATTTCAGAGATTCCCCTAAGAGTTTCTAGGAAAATTTCATCATATTTTCCTAACGGATTATTATTATTATTATCTTTATTAACGAGATTTGCAGCCTGAGGCTGGCTCATTTCGGATCGACTTAACGGATTCCCGTCTTATGAATTCCTTGAGGAATTTCATCAGAAAGTTCGCATTCAATTCTAGCAAAAAATTGTTCAAATATTCTTTCAAGAATTTCTCCAGAATATCTCCAAGAATTGTTTAAAAGCAATTCCGGATTCTAGGAATTTTGAATTCAACTATTTTGAACATAGTTTTCTTAATTAAATATATCTTTGAATTCTACTATGCATTTGTACAAAAAAAAAACAACAAGTAATTTTTCCAGGATATAAAGTGGATTCAACTTTGAATTCATCAAACAATTCCGCATATGATACCTTATATTTTTCCGGAATCTAGAGATTCATAAATTGTTTCAGTAATTCTCATGAATTCTTCCAGTGGCTCTTTTAGAGAACAATCCAGTTATAATTCTTGGAATTCTCTACAAATTATTTCAAAAAATCATACAGGTATTCGTTCAAAAAAAAAAAAAAAACTGAAACACAATTTTCTTGGCATTTCTCCAGCAATTTCATTATAATTTTATGCAGAACTTTCTACAAATATTCTATGTACTGCTGTAAGAAATTTTTCAATGGATGTTTTCTCATTACAAAAATATATTCAGGGATTCGCCTAAAACCTGAGCAAGTTCCTCAGATCCCCCAGAAAATTCATGGGCTGCTCAAAATTAACATTTTAAAAGTAATTAGAAAGATCTCATTTATGAATTTCTTTATAGTTACTCCGAGTGTTTAAGGATTCCTCCAAAGATTTTTTCTGAACACATTTCATTAAGGATTACTGCAATAAGAAGTCGAATAAATAAAATTATAAAAAATACGGCAAAATATTGAAAAAAATATTTAAAATGCCTGCTAGTTCAATAATAGGCAATGTAAGACCCATTTTCTACTCAAACAATACATGCTGAACTAAATTTATAAAAAAAAGTTTTGCTCGAAATAACGTAACCTCGATATAACGCAACGAAAATAAAAATCGAGTTACGTTATATCGAGGTATTACTGTAATTTTATTATTGAAGCAAGAGGCATTTTAATACCACAATGTGAAGCAAAATTCGAATCCGTGATCATAGACGATGATCTTAAATTCTTGATCCGTCTTAACAACTTGAGGAGAAGGCAATTTCAACGCACTCGCGATCCTGATATGAAAATTATATAGCAGGATCTGCAAAAAAAAGGTTTTCTCATAAGTTGAAAGTGCACATAATTTTCATTTAGGACTCACTAGTCCAATTGGAAATCAAATTACTCAGAATTTCGACAGCATTTTCAATCAAGTGAACGTTTTCGACATTCTTGGGACTCTGATTTGAAAGAAGTGAGAACTTTTATTAGGCATTGAGGATTGATTATAAAATTGAAAAAAAAAAAACAATTTTACAACATACATTGTTAGAATGTAGAATCTTTTAGACTTGGAGTTCTGAAAGTCTGAAGACATCCTGTAAGTGCTGGTGCTCCTCTAGCCAGCATTTTGGGACCAATATTACAGTCGCCTCTCCACATCTCGATATCGAAGGGACCATCGAGATAGGGAGAGATCGACACAAAGAATAAATTTTTGATGAATACTAGATTGAAAAACACTCCGTTGCCAAGAAAGTAATACACAAACAGATGCCATTTTGCGCTCCTAATTTGTTTTGAATCCCAAGACTTTGGTCTAGTAACCTATGATACTGGTCATATAGCCTTAACTACAAAAATTTCCTTTTTCCAAGATAACTTGGAAACCAGATAGATTTATTATCCAGATTCCAAGTTATATTGGAAGGAAATTGTATTTATTTATTTCACTTCGTCTTCAGCATTGCACCATTGGAATAGGTATAAGAAATCTAAAAAGTGCAGTGGCATCCAAACTATCAACAATGTTAGTGCTTGGAAGTCTACGAGGTCAATGAAGGTCCACATTACATCTACAGTTGTATTATGAGTTCAATTCAAGTGATTATGTTGCAGAATAGAGTGCTTTCGGAAACCCCAGCAAATGCGTTCGGGTTTCTCTTGTTGCCTGAGTGATTTTATTTCCAATCAAACGTTGATGAGGAGATTGAAAAAAAGACTTGTGGCTGCTCGATGTGAGAGAATCCAATTGGTGGGCTCGTTTCATGCTTTCTTTTTAAATATGTATAACATAATAAACAAAAAATTGTCGCAAAAACGGTAGGAATGTTACCTTTATATGTTTATTAAATGTAATATGAGTGGTTTATATGGTTACAAAGCATGTATCTTTTGTTATAAAGCGTTGTTTATAGTTTACATAATATCAAAAACACATAACTTTCACTTTACCTATTTTTTGTAATTATCAAAATTCTCATGTGTATGAGATGGACAAAATTGTCTCAGAATATAACAAAAAATATGTAGAGAATATAACAAGTAACTAATGAATAAACACTATACGTAATAGATTGATAAATTAAATGCATTTTTCTTTGCACATTATCAAATCGTGTAACATATAACTAATCTATATACATATAAATGGAATGGTGGTTGTATGTCACGAAATTGCTTGAGAATGGGCCAACCAATTGAAACAAATTCTGTACATTTAGTATAGGTTGGTATGCGTCGAAAAACGGGATAATCATTGGTTTTAGTATAAAAAATAGCTAAAAAGTGTAAAAAATTAAAATTTCACCAAAGGTGTGTTTAAAAATCTTTCGATTATGGAAATAAAACCCAAATACTAAGCTCTAATGAGAGAAAAAATGATGTACATTCGATTTCCAAGTTCGTTCGTGGGCTTCGTGGCCGTGCGGTTAGTGTCGTCAGGCAATGAGCGCATCGTGTCATGGGGTGTGGGTTCGATTCCCGCTGCGGCCATTGAAACTTTTCGTCAGGAATGTTTTCGGCTGTACCATTGGAGCATGCTTGTCCGTTGTCTAGTGTTAAGTTACAGTCTGTGCAGCTAAATGGCTGAAGACGGTGTCCGTGTCTTTTTTACATTCGATTTTCATATCGTCTGGTTCCAGAGGCGCGTCCACGTTTGAAGCTATGGGTAGGACAAACGTTGGCAAATATTTTGTGCACAGTGAAGTTAAGAAAAATTTTAACCCTTTGGATTCCGAAGCTGAAATACTATATTGAAGGGGCTCAAACACGAAGGGTACTACAAAACTAAGAAAGCTTTCCGTCTTTACAGGGCCTGAGTACATTAAAAACAGGCTATTAAAAACCAGTTGCTTGAAAAAATATCAAAAAGAGGGCGAAAAGAGACAGGAAACAAAACGAAACCTAATAACCCAAGTAACATTGATAGCTGAATAATTATTCAGCTAAAATGCAATTTATACAGCCTTTTTCCAGCCGAATAAGCTCTTATCCAGCTACCAATGTTAGCTGGGAAGAGCCGGGAAATAAGAGATGGATTTTGATTCTTTATACCATCAGAACAGATATTCTCTAACATCAAAGACTTTTTTTTCCAGAATTCCTCGTACTACTGCATGTGTATTTTCATGACATATCTTATGACTGTATGTGTATGTTCTTGACCTTCTCTGGGAATTTCAGGTATGTTCAAGTATTACTTCGGAAATTTCTTATGATGTACATTTAGTTATTATTTTCCAAGGAATTTGTCCACGATTATTCCTGGGTAATTTATCTAATAATTTTGCTCAAGATTTCAGCCTGGATTTTTTATAGGAGTACTCCAGAAATTCTCGAAAGGTTATTTCAGAAATAATAAAAATTCTTTCGGAAATTATTTGAGATTTTTTTTAAGAAAGCCCTAATTCCTCCAAGATTTTATCCAGTGAAATATTCATATTTGTCTGGGATATCCTCCAAAATTCCTGGTCAAAACATTTTCTAAAATTTAATCAATAACTTCTTCAGAAATGCCTCAATTTCTGGAAATTTTGAATGAAATTGTTTTTTAGGATTTATATAAGATTTCAACTAGATATTTATCTGAAGATAACTTTAGCAATTGCTCCAGAGATTCTTTCTAAGATTTCCACAGAAATCCCTTCACTACTTCTATGAGAATTTCTACAGTAAATCATGAAAGCTTTTATTTTTAGAAATTATTTCAGGGATTAGTCCAGGGAAATGCCAAGATTTTTTTTAATTAAGAATAAATCCGTGAGGTATTTTCGAAGACAATCCTAAAGCAACCTCTGATAAAACCAGTGTAAGTTTTAAAGTCATCTTTAATGAACAAGGAACTCTGAAAGAGCTCCTGGACTTATGAGGAAGTTTAAGAAGATTGCATATATGCTTAGACAATCTATATAAATAAAAATGGAATAGTGTTTGTATGTCACGAAATGGCTTACGAACGGGTCAACTCATTTGAATGATTCTTACTCCGTTTTGTTCGTCAAGGGTTCCGACGTGCTTGTGTGTATAAAAATCTCAGGATATTCACCGGGAAACTTGAAAAAACGAGA
Source organism: Aedes aegypti (assembly GCF_002204515.2). Lineage (NCBI taxonomy): Eukaryota > Metazoa > Arthropoda > Insecta > Diptera > Culicidae > Aedes > Aedes aegypti. The sequence goes on along the minus strand of NC_035108.1, from coordinate 178,803,893 downwards.
GCGCACAGAACTGTCATTTTGGATGGGACGATCCATAGCATTTTTGAACAGCCTAATTGATCGCAAGACGAAGTTTGCCGGGACCACTTGTCGAAAATAAAAATCTATCAAATCTCCGGATAGTATTTTGCAGGATTCTTTAAAGCAATTTTTCGAAAAACATTGGACGAAATCTCGAAAGAAACTGGAAACAGGAATGGTTTTAAGAGTTATTAGGAAAATTGCTGTTGTATTAACTGGTGTAAAATCTTGAATAAACTTCTGAAGATTGCATGGGAATGTTTTGCGAAACATTTTTAAGAAATAATTGGAAACACTGCAGGAGTAATATTTGGATTGAATGGTGGAGAATACTTGGTTCAGCTGGAGATATATCTAGAAAAAAAAGATTTGTTCGAAAAACTCCTCAAGGAATTTGTGGTTCCCTGGTAGGAAACGTGGATGAATTCTTGAAATGAACAGGCTTGAAAAAAATCTTTAAGCTATTTTTTCAGGAACTCCGGAATAAACCTTTGAGGATTTCCTCTGGAGAAATTCTGGAAATCTTTGGAAGATTTTTTACAGTAATGACTGGAGAGTTCGGTTTAAGGATTAGTGAAAAAACATATGAAGGATATTCCAGGATAGTTTAGAAAAAAATATCAAAATAATACCTGAGGAAATTACTGGAGGCAGTAGCATTTAAGTTCTCATGTATTACCTGGAGCAAATTCTAGGGAAATTTTTCTAAGCATGCTTTGAAAAATCGCTGGAAGAATTTCTGGAAGAATTGGCAGGGACCCTAAAATTATAATAAATAAAATCACTATGATCATTTCTGAGCTATTCCTCGGGGAATCTGAGACGAAATTCTTAAAGAGCCTGTTGAACCAGATATGGTCTCTGTAGGGTTCTCTGGTGTCTGTAAAGTTTTGCACCAGGATTCAGTATTAGTAGAATAAGGAAAAATGAGACTATTTTAGCTAAAACAGAGACTTTAGAGACTTCCAACTGGAGTAGATACTTTTCAAGACTTGCATTAAAATAGAGACAGGAAAATATCAGTGAATATTTGATGGAATAATTTTATTTATTTATTTATTTACAACATCTTCGACATTATGCCGCACAGACTGAACTTAGGTTTACTTAATTCTATTCTTAAACACAAGTTTACTAATATTAAAATCAAAAACATCACAAACATCATTAAACAATCTACAACATGAATCGAGCGGATTATTATACCCATAGAGCGAGCGATGGGAAGGTATCCAGAGTAATTGTCGATTCCGGAGCTGACGAGCTGGCGCGTGAAACTGCACATTTGCCAGCAGACTGCTGCAATCAATGTTGCAGGTGATAACGTCGAAGACATATAATCTCTGCAGCAGAGTTCGACGGTTAGCCAAAGACTGCACACCTATCAGCGCGCAGCGATGCTCAGGAGGCAGGTGAGCAGGATCGTTCCATGGCAGACCTCGAAGAGCGTACCTTATGAAACGCTTTTGGACTCTTTCGATACTTTCGACATGAACAGCATGATACGGAGCCCAAATCTGCACTCCGTATTCAAGCACACTGCGAACTAAGGCGCAATAAAGTGACTTAAGGCGATCGTCTAATGGGTTTGAGCGATTTCAAATTTGTATGGGAGCGAAGGCGTTATGTTGACTTTAGACCATTGGGCTGCTTAAACCTGGCTGCATTGGGTCATATAAAACCTTTCACGCTACGAGGGATCATGTTTCCTTCAAATCGTGGAAAAAACTTTTCCAGAATTTTCCCTCGTTTTTCCAGCTTACTTCGGCGAAACAAGCAAAGTCGGGAAAATTTTTCCACCAATTAGGCATTTACGTGATTTTCAGGAAATTTAAAGCGGTGACATATACTTTTTTTTACTTAGAAAGGTTTAAATAATCTCAAACATTGTCACTGAGGTATTTTTAGGAAAATCAGTTCTCGGTTTTCCCGGAAAATTTGATACTTTAATACCGTGGAAATGTGCCTAAATATGGAACGACTGGGCTGGATATAAATTTACAAAATATTTTCAATTACTAAATAAAGGGTAACTAACTGGATTCAGGTGATAAATTGAAAATATGAACGTTTTTCCCAAGGGTTTTCCCCAATTTTCCACAAACTGGTTCAAAAAATTGAACGCGTAACGTCTGCGTCTATGGATCAGTGTATTGAAATGAATGATTTTTTCACCCTCTCATTCAAAGCTTATAAACCAAAAATATACCCATGCCAAGTGCATAAGCATCGTCGAAAAGCTGTGTATTGCGGCGAATAAAACCAAGCATTGCATTGGCTTTGGCTGTCATCGTGGCGATATGTTCATGGAATCGGAGTTTGGAATCAAGGATCACTCCAAGATCCTTGATGGACGATACTCTCTCCAGCGATGAGCTATTCAAAGAACAGTCAAAAACTGTGGTGGACTGACGACGGCTGAATGATATTACTTTGCATTTGTTAGCATTCATCTGCATACCGTTAAGATCACACCAATTTTTCAATTCAAATTTTTCAAGAATTAACTAAGAACTTCTTCCAGCAATTTCTACGGCAATTCTGAATCAGCCAAGACTTCTTGACACTCTGAGAGTTCTATAGTAATCTGTTCTGAAAATCATCAAGAGGTTCAGTAATGCTTTGATAGATTATATCAAGATGGATTGCATGTTCAGAGTTCGCTAGCACCACCACACTTCATAACTTATTCAAAACATTCTTCAAAAATCTTCTGATAGTTCTCTAACAGTGTTCAAAAAACTTCTCATGAATTACTTCCAGGAATGGTCCCGGAAATTTGGGGTACATGGTTGGTCGTTGATATTTTTAAGAAACCATCCATTGATTCATCAGAAATGTCATAGATGATTTCTACATTACTTTTTCTAATGATTAAAAAGTTTCTTGTAACAATTGTTACAGTTAGTATCCCAAAAATTTCACTATAGATATTCTCAATCGTTCTTCACGTGAGCCAGAAGTTTTTGGAGGTCATGCGCCAACCAGGTCACTAGACATGAGAAAACATGAAAACCTTAATTGTGTCTTCCATTCTCCATAAGAATAAGTACGACGTTGGTCGAGTTTGTATGTATATAGATCAGATAGGGTCAGTGTTCCCTTAGTGGACAGTCCCCTATAGTCGCACTAGTGGCTTTTCACGGCCGTTTTGCTATAAATCTTTCCAATATATTTTTTGACATGAAGGTCAGGAGCTATTTATCTAAGTACCATTGATACACATTTTGATTTTGTTCAAAAAATGATCGAAATAATTAGTTTTGCTAAAAATTTGAGCTCCCTTGCGCCTATAGTAAATCTATTGTTCCTATAGTAGCACTACACACTTAGATTAAATTACTGGGGACTGCAAGTGGTAGTCGAAATACGCGTATCTGTCAAAGATAAGCATTTAGGAGCGGAATTAAAAGGTACACGGTACTCCATCTACTTTAAAGTTTCTCTATACTGGGGTCGGTAAAATTTTACTGGGTTTTGGAACTACCGAAAAAGTCAGTTAAATGAAAATTGTCGCCACGCGTAATTGGAAAGCAAATTTCACCATGTTTTATTTTTTATGGATATATGATATAAAAAGAAAGCTCTCTGCAAAATTTCAGTAGAAAATCTCTGTTTTTCGATTTCTGACATTTTGTTTTAGTTTACTGACTTTTTCGGTAGTTCAAAAACCCAGTTATTTTTACCGAACAGATTGAGTGTGTACTGAGAGAAACTATTTTTTTTATTATACGAAATAATTATTGCATTAAGGTTATTTTTTACCTCAAACGAAAACTTTTGATCCACACTTTGAAGGAAAAATATAAAAGCTTTGTAAAAATACGGGTTTGATTAGTATTTTGCCAACGCCGTGATGCTAGTGCTACTATAGGAACAGAAATTAGAAATAGTGCTACTATAGGCACATGTATTCCTATAGTGGCACAATCGATAATAAATACAAACATATTATTTTTCGTAGTTTTCATATTTTTCCCTCAAAAACAAGATTAAAAGCTTTCAGGTAATGTAAAAATAATGACGCTAGCGTTATTTTTCGATTTTATACGAATATTTGTTCTTAGCTATGCGATATCGACAAATGGAGAGGAAATTGGGAACAAAAATTTAACAAGAACACATCGAGATATGGAGATATCGAGATAAGGAGAATATCGAGAAATGGAGAGAGAAATCGTATGCAGAATGAAGGGACCGAAGCAGTCATCGACATAGGGAGAGATATCGAGATGCAGAACATCGAGATGTGGAGAGTCGACTGTAATCAGTTTGATTCAAACAGTTTTCACAAAAATCCACCGTGGAGTCAAAGAACGCAGTATTTAGTTAAAACAAAACTGTCATGCTAACGTGATGTGCAGTTAACCAAAGGACAGTTGAATGGAAATATAAGAACGTTAGTGCAGCACATATCTATGATGTCGTTTGAGACCTGTCATACAGAGAGTAAGGCGTTATTCCTGCCGCGCCGTAATGTGTATATAGTTATCAAAAACTCCACCACTCACCGCCCGAGGCCAAGTTGAGGCAACTTCAGTAGTAGACACTGTGTGCCGCCCCGTAATCAGTGCCGATCGAAATTGATTTGTTGCAATTACAGAAGCCATGACGTCTCGCAACATGTGTAATGTATCAATTTGATAACGATCGCCTTTTACGATCTCTTCCACCCATAGCGCCTTCAGGTGTTCTAATACGGCAAGGCTTTGCAGCACACGTGCTGCATGTTGTTCTAATTTCATCTTGCACTGACTTTAGTACGGGTGATAGTCTGGTCCAACGTCGTCACCCTACCCAGATCATAGAGGCACGCTCCAGCGAGATCAAAATTTTGGCTTGGAAAATTCAGATTGGTTTTAAAGGACTTATGTTGATTTGTCGTTCACATTTGTCATTTGTTGAACAAAACGTTAACCCGTATCCGCTAAATAAATGTAAAAAAAGTTCAAATTGCTACAATTTCGTCAATTCTTTACGGAATTCCTTCAGTTTAGCTAGAATGCAATAATAAGAATATATAGTTTTTCGAGGATCGTTGTTCCTATGGGTCAGATAGAGTAAAAATTACCACAATTAGCTTTTTCGACATTTTTTACTCAACTAGATGGTATAAATCAGGCTCCAACTCATTTTGTGATATAGTTTCGATCTGGTTCTGACTAGGGATATCTATCGTTCTTCTATTTTTCTGGCTTGACGTCCCAACTGAGACAGAATCTGTTTTGCAGCTTAGGTTGTCTTATGAGCATTTCAACAGTTGTAAATTGAGAGCTTTCCTTGCCAAATAACCTCGATTGCATGTGCACATCGTGTGGCAGGTACGAAGATACTCTATGTCCTATGGGCCCCTAGCACCAGATTAAGGAAGGTTATTATTACACATTATTATAATGTAAGATTGAATAATGGAATTTGAGTTGACATGTCTTAAATTCTTTCTAAAAAGTTCTTAGCACACATTTTTAGTTAGTTATTTTAGACTCACACACAAATCAAAAGCCGATAAGAAATAACCGCTAATTTATCTATTACCATTTGCGCGAGTATACCATACGTTACACGTACTTTGTCCGCTGATCTCATTCGCTACCAGTGTGAGAGATCCTTATCGCATGTAATTACCTTGCTTGCTGGTTACTGTTAAGCAGAATCTAGTTTTGTGCTGGAAATCCTGGGGCTAATAAACTTGTTAATGCTTTCTGATTTTCATGTTGGACAGCTTGAGTTTTTGCGACATTTAATTCACTCACGATCCAACGCTAGAACCTAATGAATACTCATAAGCACTAAGTTGAATATGAATCAGGTCAAAACAATTCTGCTGTATGACAGCGCTGCTCGATGCGAAGGGACGTGACGGTAAGGTGCCCTTTTCGAGCAGATTAGATTTGGCTGCACGCGTGACGAATGATCAGGTCGTGCTCGTTTTGACCGCCCAATGCAGTTGAGGGTTTGTCATTTTTTTGTAAGAACATAGATCCGGTAAGTTTAATATACTTTAGAATTAATGTGGAGTGCATTAACGCAAATCTTATTGCCACCATAGAGTAAGTTTTTTCCATCCAGTTCAGTGCTGAAGGTATATGACGTGTCGCTGAGTTTATGCATTGATTCTACCTGCCATAAACATGCATTGGAAGATTTTTTCTATGCCAATTTGTATATCATTCATGTCCTATCCAAAGGTCTGCTGCTTATTTATAGCTGACAGCTGTTCAATGCTGAACCGCACCGCAGATCTTGTTAAAATTAGAATATGGTCTAATCTGTAATAAATTAAAAGCTTTTTTCGCCTTCACACCCATTTCACGCGTCTTTCTGGTTGACAAGGTGCATTCGATAGTGATATGTAGGAGGTGTTATAACCTTTTCATGTGCGAATTCACTTATCGGTGTGACTAATAGCATTTGGTGAGTCTGCCCCTGTTAACTAGTAGGAATGCGAAGCCAGCTGCTGAGTTCGGCACAAATGGCGTCAAACGCACCAAATGTCTACGTCACCTACATGGAGATCCAGTTTATGTTACACACTTTTGCTCTTTATTTGTGGAGTAGAACATGCCCAAGTAGCAAACATGTTATAATTGAGGCAGATTAAACACTTTATTCAGAAGGGCGAAACTAACAAAAGTATACAAATTGAATTTATATACTAGTAACATTCACGATACGGAATAATGCTTAATAATATTGCAATTTCAAATTAAATTTATTTTTTTTTTCTGCGTTTAAAATAGAAAATGTAAAAGGTCGAAATTGAAAACATAGTTACCTATTTTTTTAGAATTCAATTTCGCCTTTTTTCCGTGTTGTCAACAGATGCGTGCAGAAGGGCTTATTTGGCACTGTCGGTTAATTATGGTCGCTTTTTGTTTTTTTAATCATTTTTTTCGCGTCTAGAAAAAATATATTGAAAAATATATTCAGAAACACCAAAAGTTTGCAATTATTCGTATTCAACAGTTTTACGGAGACAGGAGTAGATAAATATTGAAAAATCATAAGTTTATTTCAACCCATTCCTGCTCAAGGTACCTAGTCACATACCCCCACGAAATCCGATCACCATCAGAGGTACCCCAGTACCAATTAAAAAAACATTGAAGATACTAGGAGTTCTATTTGATCGTAGTTTCAGTTTCCGGCAACATTTTACTAATCGCCGTGAAGATTGTAAAAGTAGAATCAACTTTTTGAAAACCATCTCTAACAAACGCACGAAAAGTGACAGGATTTCACGAATTAGAGTCGCAGATGCTGTGATCAATAGTCGTATTTTCTATGGGATCGAAATAACCTGCCGGTAATTTGAGCTTATAGTCCAAAACATGAGTCCTACCTATAACGAAGCAATAAGAGCTATATCCGGCTTACTCCCATCAACTCCGACCATTGCAGCATGTATCGAAATTGGTACCCTTCCACTAGTGCATCGAACTGCAATTGCAGTAGGTAGCAGAGCAATCAGTTACTTAGAAAGAACTCGGGGTGATGGATCGGTGATTTTCACCGTTCGTAAGACCCCTGGAGAAGACTTTAAAAAATGGCTTAAATCAACTGTCATAATGGCTTGGGCCTCAGAATGGTCCCAGTCCAGAGATCTCTTTATTAGAAAAGTAAAGGGTGTAACAACACCCTGGGAAGATGTTCCAAATCGCAAGGATCAAGTGGTTCTTTCTCGGCTCCGAACAGGACACACCAGAGTATCTCACAGCATGGGAGGCAAACCAGAATTCTGAAAGAAATGATTATTATGTAACATTCATAACTTGGTAGAACACTTTATTTGCAATTGTCCAGCTTTCGATCATCTTCGTCAGGAATACGGCATAGGAAACATTCGTTCCGCCCTTCAAAATGACCGTGCTAGCGAAACAGCACTCATTTGTTACCTTGAAGAGGCAGGCCTTTATCAAGATATATAACTACAATCAAACAAAGCTAAACACTGAAAGATCGAATAATATTAATATTAACATTGTATTAAACAAACTGGGGCCCAGATAGCCGTAGCGGTAAACGCGCAGCTATTCAGCAAGACCAAGCTGAGGGTCGTGGGTTCGAATCCCACCGGTCGAGGATCTTTTCGGGTTGGAAATTTCCTCGACTTCCCAGGGCATAGAGTATCTTCGTACCTGCCACACGATATACACATGCAAAAATGGTCATTGGCATAGCTCAGTTAATAACTGTGGAAGTGCTCATAAGAACACTAAGCTGAGAAGCAGGCTCTGTCCCAGTGGGGACGTAACGCCAGAAAGAAGAAGATTAAACAAACTCTGTCAAACTCTGTTACTTCTATAAACTCTGTAAATTCCAGGAGTGCCCTTATGGTACCCCACCTTTTTCCTCGAGACGAACCAGCCAAGGGCTGAAAGTCTCGTTAATAAAGACAATAATAATAATAATGGACTACTCCCAAGGAGATGGATTTTCGTGACTTTCGTTTAATATTGCGCTAGAAGGTGGTATGCGGAGAATCGGGGAGCAATTTTTAACAGATCCAGTCAATTTGATTGCTTTTCTGATGATATGAACCGATGTGGCGGCGAAGAATGAATCACAAGCACTCTACGACGATCCAAGCTAAAGGTGACAAAATATGGATGGATAAGTTAGGCGGGGGCATGTTGTAAGAAAGTCGGGAACAATTTTTCGAAAATTGCGTTCACAGTGTGGAGCACGATGAGCTGATCATATGCTGCCAGATTTGGTAGAAAACAAGAGAGATCCGAATCCGATTTGGTAGAAAACAAGAGAGATCCGATTCCAGCGGATTCCTCGCAAGATCGATGATTGCAATAACATGAGGACTTTTCAATGATTACCATTAATCCTTTCATTACTTCAGTAGTTTATTATGACCGTCATGGAATGGTAAACTCACTGAATCTGCAGTTCTGTAATAAGCACAGAAATCAATTAAAACTGCCTTGCATAGGCGCCCTCTATTCACGTGCGGCTGACAAAATATGGCAAGGTCCAGACAGAACAAGATCTGATGAACGAATATAGTGCGAAGCCAACCGCGGCTATTCATTATAGAGACACACTGATGCACAGTGGTTCAAGGGCGGCCAAAACATCGAAAATGAAAGTAGTTTGCTCTGATCGGTTTTATTTTTCACTGTTTCCTTAACATTTTTTTTTGTTCAAATCCAAAGCTTGAAACAGAATTATTTATTACTAAAGTTTATACAATTCTTCAAGTGGACCGACGACATGTTTTCCGTTATATTTGCGGTCCATTATTCACAATATATTTATAAACTTGGGGGTCTTCCTTAGCCGAGTGGTTAGAGTCCGCGGTTACTGAGCAAAGCCTTGCTGAAGGTGTGCGGGTTCGATTTCCGGTCGGTCCAGGATCTTTTCATAATGGAAACTTCCTTGACTTCCCTGGGCATAAAGTATTATCGTATCTGCCACACAATATAGGAATGCGAAAATGGCAACTTTGGTAAAGAAATCTCTCAATTAATAACTGTAGAAGTGCTCATAAGAACACTAAGCTGAGAAGCAGGCTTTATTCCAGTGAGAACGTACTGCTAAGTAGAAAAAGAAGAATTTATGAACCTAAGTATTTCTATAAAATTTGCAACAAATCACTTTCAACATGTTTGGTTCATTGAAGAATGCCAGAGAGCGACAGACGATTGTGCTACTTTTCCCCGAATGTCGTTTCCCCGAATGTCGGTTCCCCGAACGTCAGTTTCCCGAATGACCCTTTTCCCCGAATGCCATTTCCCCGAATGACCCAGTTCCCCGAAAAGTGGTACTGTTCGAATAGGAGCTCTAATAGTTTTTAGTAGCAAGATGGTGAACTAGAAAGAACGATAAGCAATCGAAAGAAGGAGGTATTTGGTCTTTCTGGACTATACACATAGTGCCTAAAATGCTGAGGATGGTAAAACTTCTAAGAACCGCCAATCAAATAAAGAAGGGTGCATATCAGATGACCAGTACGTTCACTTCCCTCAAATGCAAAAGTCATGACAATTATGATTGCCAAAAACTTTTCGGGGAAGTGGGTTATTCGGGGAAACGGGATATTCGGGGAACTGGCATTCGGGGAACTGGCGTTCGGGGAATTGACATTCGGGGAACCGACATTCGGGGAAAAGTAGCACCGCGACAGACGGCTTATACCCGAGAGAACAGAGAGCGGTACAGCTGAAGAAAAGCGAATCCACCGCATAAAGAAAAGGCAGCGCGAAGAAAGTGTGGTAGCTGAAGCTCAAGATAGCATGATTTGAAAGCACGGAAGTGAGCAGCTTTACCAATCAATCCACCGAATACTTGTGAAGGCATGGGAGGACGAAGAGATGCCTATCTCTTGGTTAGATATCCCGAGCAAAGTCGAATAACAACCGCATAACATAGTGATAACAAGATGTACATCATGAATTCATTTTGTTATTTTTTGTTATCAATACGAAGACTCTTGTTATCAACGGATTTTGAACTGTCAGATCGAGGATGCCACCGACGGGCGAATGACGTCAAATGTTTGTTATCATAATTCGATCTTTATAACTAATTGATAACATAATGAGTTATCGATGACAAAAGTTGTTATCAATGTGCTTCAAATGATAACATAATGAGATATTTATATGATATCCTTAGTAAAAACTTTTGTTACCTATCACGTTTGTTATGTTGCCTGCTCATTCAACCAAAATGAAAACAAACTATGTTATCAAATGCTAGTTATCGGATAACACAACTTGTTATCATTTTGTTACCCAACTTTGCTCGGGAGCCTCATCCACCCAATCTACAAGAAAATACATAGACTGGAGTGCGCCAAATACAGAGAGATTACGCTTTTGGTGTACAAAACGCTATCATGCATAATGTTTATCAGATTTAGACCGCTCAAGGAGTCCTTCGTCGGCGAATGTCAGGTTGGTTTTCGTGAGGGTCTCCCGACAACGGACAAAATGATCTTAGATAAACTCTGGCAGTATAACTTGCAGACCTACCATCTGTTTTTTTTATTTGAAGGCAGATACGATTCAGTGAAAAGAAATGAGCTACTACGAGCAACGCTGGATAGTTCGAAGTTCAGTGTTCGTATTGCAGATGAGGTGTCAACCCCGTTTGTGACATTAGATGGATCGAAGCAAGGAGACGCAATTTCAAATTTACTGTTCAATATTGTACTCGAGGGTGCCATAAGACGATCTGGCGTGGCGAATTGATCGCAGGTCAGTGGTGAAAGCCTTCGTGCCTCTGAAAAGAGGGAAACAGCAATAATAGGTCAATAAAATTTATTAATTGAACCCTGGCTCTAAGCCCTTCTGGAAATTATCTAAAATTTTGATATAACCTCAGAAGCCAATACTGGCATTAAAAGAGGAAAACTTGCAATAATGGAAAATTTCTCCTAATGTTTCCAAAACTCAACTAATAATATTCCCACATAAACCAAAAGCTCTTTATTTGAAACCTTCAAGTAGAAATGTTGTCACGATGAGAGGGGTTCCTATAAATTGGTCAGATGAAGTTAAGTATCTAGGGCTCATGCTAGATAAGAATTTAACTTTCAAAAATCACATTGAGGGCATTCAAGCCAAATGTAATAAATATGTAAAATGTCTCTATCCCCTTGATGAAAACTTTGTCTTAAGAACAAGCTTTTGATATTCAAACAAATTTTCAGGCCAGCCATGTTGTATGTTGTACCAATATGGACTAGCTGTTGTAATACCAGAAAGAAAGCTCTGCAGAGAATTCAAAATAAAATTTTGAAAATGATTCTGAAGCTTCCTCCCTGGTATAGTCAGCGGATTTGGATGATTCTTTCTCCATTTTGTTCGTCAAGGGTTCCGACGTGTTTGTGTGTATAAAAATCCCAGGATATTCACCGGGAAAATTGAAAAAAACGAGCGCGAACGAAACTGTCGTTTTATATGGGACGATCGAAAGCGTTTTTCAACAGCCTACTTGATGGCAAGACGAAGTTTGCCGGGACCACTAGTAATTAATAATTTCAGGAAAAAATCGTTACAATCTTCTATTGCCATGATTAATGCGTCGTATATTTAGGTTAAGTTAGGTTAAGTAAATTGAAAACGTTATTTTTTTTCTCTTATAATCAGGTGAAATCAAGTCACCTGTAAAAAATCTGAACTGCTACGGCAAATGAAATGTAATAATTTGTTAACTAAAACTCTTAAATTTGTTTTACCAAATTAGGATGATAGTGTTGCCTAGAGATAGAGAAAAAGGTATGCGTATTGGTGTTTGATAAGGACGTTCTTGAAGTTGTTGAAGAGTTGTTTATCGTGCAACATTTGTGAAATGTGACAATGACGTTTATTGCGAAGTGAAAAGCCGTATTGCGGTTGCAAAAAGAGCCTTTACGGATTACGTAACCAGCTTAGGTCCCGCAGCTTGCAAACAGAAACAAAATTTGCCCCGTTTAAAACATTGATTCATCCGGTGGCTCTCTAAGGTCACGAAGCATGGACGTTGAAAAGGGCAGACCGGAATGCCTTCGAGGTTTTCGAGCGTGAAGTGCTGCGGACAATATTCTGAGGGAAACTAGAAAATGGTCTATGGCGCAGAGTTGTATCATGTATATAAAGATGCAAATATAATTATGCGTGTGAAATACAGCAATGCAATACAGCATACTTCAGTAGGCTGATCACTCATGTAGAAAGAAAATAAAGCGAAAATAATATTCAGCAGGGAACCAGGTACAGGAACGGTGTAAAGTCACCCCATAGTTATGGATCAACTAAGGGTCGTTTTTCAGATCAAAATATGATTAAAAACCATGGTGAAGCTGTACAAAACAAAATTACCTCCCAGGCACTGCAGGATATAGTTTTTTTTAAGAATAGAGTAAAGTGGGGCAAAAGTTCGAGTGGGGCAAGAGTTTCTTTTTGAGATTTCTAGCTCAAATCAAGTCATGGTGGTTCGAATGCTATTCAAGTAAGAGACATTCACTCCAAATATCATAAAAATCGATTAAGATTTGGAAAAGTTATGGCTATTTCTTGTACTTCGACGTAAATATTGTAATATTTGGTCAAACTTTCGATGCATGGAACCAAATGAAAATAAAATATTTTTCAATATTTTATGTAAGGACGTTTCTAGGCCTATCATAAGGATGCTTTGACGTGTATTAGTTTTTCCATTAATAGTTGGAATCAATTTTTGGCCCATAGCGGGGCAAAAGTTCGAATCTGCGGGGCAAAAGTTCGACCCATGTATAAACCCACGGAAAATTTTTCAAATTTCCTTAAATCTACATAGTATCTTCAAATTAAGCGAAATTTGCCTGATCGTGTGAAAAATGTCACAAAAATTTTACATTTTCACTTAGTTTTGCGAAAAACTGCTATTTTTTGGGTGTATTACAATTAACCCTGTTTTGGGCATTTTTTGATGAAAATTTAGTGTGTATTTTTCGGCAAACATAAGTTTACGGCTGGTATAAAGTATGCCTGGCATAAAAGTATTGATATTTTGTGTTTTAGCCAACGAACTTTTGCCTCACACTAGATTCGAACTTTTGCCCCACCGGTGGGGCAAAAGTTCGTTTAAGACAATCAATTTTGAAACTGTTATAACTAAAAATGGGTAAATATTTTCACACAAGTTTGTTCAGCAAAGTTATAGCCAATATGTTGAAGGTTCGCTGTATGGTATGTGTTTTGTTTCATCTGCTATTATTTTCCTGGAAACTTTGATTATACCACTAAGGTCGAACTTTTGCCCCACCTTACTCTACACCTCAAAATTTGCGGTTATTTACAAAAAAGTTTCGATTTCGATACAAATTACAAACGATGTCCACCCCACAGATGTGGACCAGTGGGAGAGGAGGTTCCGTATTATGGATCAAGTCGACTCATATTATGGATCGAAACACTATAACTGTAATTTGTCTGCGAGGTAAACCAATGCACACTGGTCCAGGAAGCTAATTTAGGCGGACATGAGGTTTTCGTCAAGATTCATTGATTTTAGAGCCATAGTTTATTCTGAGAATATGTTCAGAATTTTCAGTACTACAAAATGCACGGAACAAAAAATTTTTTACGGTGATCGCAAGAGTGACGTATACGCCAACTTTTTTATTTTAACGAATCGTAAGTTGGTATGTTCAGCAAAGTTGTAGCAAATGATCATAGAAACAACTTTGCCGAACAAACTTTTTCTCGGTTTTGCTTCAGAGCCGAGATAATTAAGTATTTTTAATAAAAAATCGTTTTTTGCTCTTAAGTGTTTTATATTTTAGTTTTATTGGCCTACTATGTTCTACAAAGTTTTTATACTTATCATTTGCTACAACTTTGCTGAACATACCAAAGTTGTATTTCTTATGGTTTTCATGTTATTTGAGTTTTTCATCTTAAAATTAGCTATTTTGTATGCCTTGTATCTCAACTATGAGCACCTCAAAAAAATATATCTTTCCACTAAATGATTTTGCAGTCTCTTAAGTACCTGTGAGCAAAATTTGGAGAAGATGATATTTTTCTATCTCGTTTAAAATCGATTTTACTAATAGACGATATGAGATAAATCCATATTTATTGAATATTCCTACATGTTCAACTCACAAAAGTCATGGCTACCTAAGCATATCAAACCAAAGGTAACACGTGTATTTATATAGAAATATAAAGTACATCGTTTTTCAGTTGTTTTCGATTAACTTGAAAGCTTCTGCGAGAAATTCATCGTCTTTTCCTCTACCAGTATTTAATCTATTCCTAAGCAAGATCAACGGGTTGAAAGTCAACATAAGCCGTATAAAATACATATACAAAATTTACAGTCCGATTGAATTCTGTGGCATGATTTTCCCAGAATCTTCTGATGGATTCCACGTTTCATGTTTTTCTTTGGTAACGCGGCATGCCGGATAACACCACTTCCGTGCAATAGTTGAAGACGTATCAGTAAGTGTAACAGCATTCTAAAGGATCGCCACGAAAAGCCCTCAAAGGAAGGTTAGGGCTGAGACTGTACGAACCTCTTCCAGTTGGTAGGAACTCAAATGGTCGTAACACGGCATGCTGCTTTTAACGGGAAGTAGATATTGTGTATTTCTTTCACTACTGGACTGCGAAGTGCGGCCTCATCAGTCCGAAAGTGTGAATAAAAGTGAGGGATTGCATTGAATCCTGTTGGTGTCTTCAGAACACTTATTCTTCGATTTACGAAGAATAAGTCTCCCGAAGACACCTACTCGATTTGATTCAATTGCGCACTTTTGTTAGCGTTTCCACACTTGTAATAACTTCTTTTCACAGATCTCAATCATTTTAAAAGTAGTCAACTTTAATCGAAAGATTAACGAGGAGGCATTTGAACAGTTTTTGTCAGAAACGTACTGTTAGTATCGCCAGTTCTACGATTGGTATGTACTCTCTCCAACGGTGCAAAAACTACTTTCGCATAGAGTGATGTTGTCCGGCATGCCGTCGAAGAAGCATAAAAAATGCGGAATAAATCCATCAGAAGATTCTGGGAAAATCATGCCACAGAATCCAATCGGACTGTAAATTTTGTATATGTATTTTATACGGCTTATGTTGACTTCCAACCCGGTGATCGTGCTTAGGAATAGATCAAATACTGGTAGAGGAAAATACGATGAATTTCTTGCAGAAGCTTCCAAGTTAATCGAAAATAACTGAAAGACGATGTACTCTATATTTCTATATAAATACACGTGTTACCTTTTGTTTGATATGCTAAGGTAGCCATGACTTTTGTGAGTTGAACATGTATGAATATTCAATAAATATGGATTTATCTCATATCGTCTATTAGTAAAATCGATTTTAAACGAGATAGAAAAATATCATCTTCTCCAAATTTTGCTCACAGGTACTTAAAAGACTGCAAAATCATTTTGTGGAAAGATATATTTTTTTGAGGTGCTCATAGTTGAGATACAAGGCATACAAAATAGCTAATTTTAAGATGAAAAACTCAAATAACATGAAAACCATAAGAAATACAACTTTGGTATGTTCAGCAAAGTTGTAGCAAATGATAAGTATAAAAACTTTGTAGAACATAGTAGGCCAATAAAACTAAAAAATAAAACACTTAAGAGCAAAAAACGATTTTTTATTAAAAATACTTAATTATCTCGGCTCTGAAGCAAAACCGAGAAAAAGTTTGTTTGGCAAAGTTGTTTCTATGATCATTTGCTACAACTTTGCTGAACATACCAACTTACGATTCGTTAAAATAAAAAAGTTGGCGTATACGTCACTCTTGCGATCACCGTAAAAAAATTTTTGTTCCATACATTTTGTAGTACTGAAAATTCTGAACATATTCTCTAAATAAACTATGGCTCTAAAATCAATAAATCTTGACGAAAACCTCATGTCCGCCTAAATTAGTTTCCTGGACCAGTGTGCAATGGTGTACTAGTGAAAGCATACGTATTGGCGTTTATTTCGGAATCGTCTTATCTCTGATTCATAACTGTGGTATGGTTTTCAATGCCCCACAATTATGAATTAACGCTTCTGGGAATACGGTTGACATTTTATTTTCTACGGACAGAAACAATATGCTTAAGCATAGTTTAATTGATTGCGATGCTGTACACATTTATGGTTCACGTAAGTAAAATGTGTTCTGCGTAATTGCAACTCTATTTGATGAGATATTCCCGTTTTAATCCAAATCTGTGTGCTATCCATAACTGTGGGGTGATGTACAATATTAGGAAGGTGGAATATTCCCAAAACTGACAGCTGCTTTATGACGCCATTCCTATCCATCTCGAACATGTTTGTGGAAAAAAATCTAGTGGTTTGAAGACTGTATGCTACGATATGAATGATGTCACATGTTAAGGATCATATGTGATGTTTACACCTGAGAGAGAGGAAGAGGAGACAGCTGGCTTAGATTGCAAGCTCCTAAAAGTCATGGGAACCTGTCACCAACTGTCACTGAAAAATCACTCATTCGAAGGGCAGAGCGTGTAGAACCATCAAAATTCAGATGAAATTTCTTGGTGTTTTTAGATGATTTCACATTTTCAAAATTAAACCTCAATTACGAATAACTTCTTTGAATACATCGAACCTCTGAAATTGACGAGAACAGAGAAAACACTTTTTTCCTACTAAAATGTCGACCATTGGTCGATTCGGATCAAGGTACAAGGTAGGTAGCACAGACAAACAGACGTCACACTCTCATCATTGTCCATCGACCACCTTTTTAACGGTCGATTCAAAAATATGGTAGGTGGCCAATCCACCACCTGCAGCGCTTGCATCGTTTTTGTTCGCGTTTGACGTTTACCCACTACCGCCATCTGTTGGCCCGTCGGCCAAACACACCAATTTTAGCATTGGGCGTACATGTACTCGTGACTATGATTTTGATCGAAATTTGTTCTAAGTGTTACGTCTGTTTGTCTGTGTAGGTAGTGTGAAGAATCATGTTGCCTACATGTTAATGAATTCAATTTAAAATTAAATGGGAATTTGAGGTTTCGGCCAACATTTGTTCTAGGTCGAACCACACTGTGCGACGGCCAGGTACAGTCACCACGGTTTGCAACAATTTCCGAATCAATGACAATCCGGAGTCGGGTCGGACGGACTTTCGCTCACGAAATCCAGAGCACCAGATTGCACGCATTCGTATTGAGATAACGATCTGCTCTTGCCCCCGCGTTCTTTGCTGTGGTAGATTGAAAGGGAAACCTATTTTTTCCAAATCGAGCACATCTCGTGATCGAAATCAATCCAGTTATTACCGTTGATTGGATTAATATTTTGATATTACGCTATCGAGTTAGTTGCATCTTTCTCACGTTTCGAGATTTGAGGTGTATTGTTTCGTTACAGTTTGAGTCGTTGTTTGGTCAGGCTGTGGAGGTGCAGCTTTATAATAAATTCAGAGATAATTTAAACAGTAGTTTCATTGGAAGATTTTTCTTTTCCTTCTGTGAAATATAATTGTCAATGTCAAGTAATTTAATTTAATGAATAGTTTTACCCATTTAATTGTATTGTAAATTGTAAATTTGGAACTCTTGATTAATTTGCACTGCCAATTGTTTTATAGCTTTGAATCATACCAAGTAAACTTGCGAACAATACCGAATAAAAGTGTAATAGTCAAGCAAACATTTTTATATACAAGGGAGGGTGAATGCAAATAGTGAATTTTTGGAATCCATGTTTTGGATAAATATAATCTGATATTTTTTTTTGCTTAATATTGCAATGATGATTTGGAAAAGTTTATGAGTTATTTTCAGTTTTTTAGATAAACTGCTGTGGACCGCTTTCAACTATGGTCTAATTCATTTGATGGGGTGTTATTACCATATTGAGCATACAACATTGTAACTCCTTTAGCGTCAAATTGGCTTTAGGTCACGGTTTAAGCAAGATTTATTTCTCATCGACACCAGGCATCGCACAATTACCCGATGCAATAAATCGTGCAAACAAGGAATAATTACGCACGATCCACGTCGCTTTGCTCTAATTTTGGTCAGCAATGTGCAAGATTATGCACCAGAATTTTGTTATACAATCTTTCCAACGTTCGATCATTTTGAAATGGCAGGACAACTACTCTTGCGATTTGTTATGATTCATTGACTATCGTTTTCCACCGTTCCTTTGGTTTCAAACACTTTAGTATACACAATCTAGAACATAATCTGGTTTTCCATAATAGGGATTACTTAAGGTTTTATTTAGAATCGGTAATTTATCGGTAAACGTCCGATTCTTAATTTTGTCAATTATGATAAACGGACGTTCTTATTTTTATTGATTTTTTGACCAGTCGGAAGAAAACAGATTTTTCAATTTTGACACATGATCGAATATTACTAGACTGCTCATAACGGCATATTTGTAACATTCGACAAAAGTAGGCATTGAGTAAATGGGATATCAAGTTTTCATTTTACCAAAGACAATTTAATGACCTACATGTCCCTTGCTGTTGCCCAAAATTTTATGACTCATAAGGTAATCTAGAATGCCGTGAAAAGTGTACTGCGATCTGTCAAACTTGGGTACCTTTTGTACTACCGAGGGACCAAATGCAGTACTAGAAGTGGTACCCAATCTGAGCCCGAGTGTGATCGACCTGATTTTACTGCAGTATGGGAGGAAACTAAAATTTCAAAAAATCACTAAGAATTCAAAAGTGCTTATTTTAGGCTGAAATTTTTTACTACTCGTATCGCATATTGGGTGAATAGTCAGAAAATAATTCTGACAGAAATGTCGTTGCTACTGACTGTTATGTGGTTACAATTGCCAATGTGACAAAACAATTTGGTTATTTTTTTGTATTTTCTAGAACATTCTCACAGATTTCGGTAAGTTGATCGAAAGTATTTGTTATTTGATGACTCTCCCTGGTATTAACTCGAAATTGTCAAAAATGTCGAATGTGACAAATATGCAGTTAGTATGGGCAGTAGAGTCTTAATATAAAAAACTCTCGCCACTCAGCGAATACTGAATGGATTCCAATTATTTTTTGACAGTCTGCTCGTACACATATCAAGTTTTTAAGATTGGTCAAAGGATCTCGGGAATGAATGTGGCCGGAACATTTCACAAAAATCATTGTATCTCAAGAACCTGATAATTTAGAAGCAAGATTTCTTCGACAAGTTTGTTCAGGTTGAAAATTGCTGTCAATTGACCACTCTGGAATCCAAGATGGCGACCTAGAAAACAAGATGGCGGCTTCCGGTCCATGAACATCGTTGGAAATCTATGCTTACTGGGTATTTTCAGACCGGGCTCGTTTATTAGATGTTGAAAATGTATTTGTTACGTTCCTGTAACGCTCCCAACCATATGTTGTAGCCCAGACAATCAGAAGTTGCATAATAGTTTATGAACAAAGTCGTTTATATATACAAATTGCATCACACTCGCACTACATATCGGATAACATCGTTTGATCGATGAGTTGCCTCGCATAAAACTCTATTTTATGATAATAAATCTTCGAGCTGTTTAGCTGAAAACCTATAAGTAGATGAAAATGAATTTAGTACTATACCATTTAATTTCACTAGAGTTTGTATCCTTTGACAGCTACGCGTATTCTGACCTCAACTGTAAGGCCGTCTTCTGTGCCCTGTACAAGTCGAGTAGTACACGACACTGAAGACGGCCTTACAGTTGAGGTCGAAATACGCGTAATTGTCAAAGGATACAAACTCCAGTGGAATTAAATGATAAAGTACTGTTACGGGAAAAGATTACTAATTACGACGAAAAAACGACCGGACTCTGGCTTACGACACTTTCGGAACTTGTAGAATTTCGACAACGGACAAACTTGGCTTGACCGACAAAACTGGCACTTCACGGACCGTGATACTTCGGGAGAGCAATGTAGATCGCGCACTTCACTTTT
Organism: Aedes aegypti; assembly: GCF_002204515.2. NCBI lineage: Eukaryota > Metazoa > Arthropoda > Insecta > Diptera > Culicidae > Aedes > Aedes aegypti. The sequence goes on along the minus strand of NC_035108.1, from coordinate 178,783,454 downwards.
CGACAGCTTTTATTAGACTGATTTTAGGGTACTTTCTGTTGGTTATCTGTATAGCGTTCACGAATGTATGTGTTCAATTGCAAAATCACAATAGGGATCAATGTATATATGTTATTACGGTAAGTATGTTTATACAATTCTGGGTGTTTAATTTTAGGTTAGTAATTACAGATGCTGCTCTCAACATGCCGGCCACCGTTGAAACCGTCCATTTCAACCAACTACCGCGTCGCTAGTTGACAATAGAAGCGAGGTTTTCTCCTCTTCATCGTCGGAGTCGATTGGTAAAACGGCGATCTCGGTGATAGCCCGCTTGTATTCTCCCGAAGCCGTCTTGACTACAACGACACGGACTCGGCCGTCTGAACCAGCAATGGTTTCTACGATGCGTCCAAGAGGCCACTGTAGCGGAGGGTAGTTTTCATTCTTCAGTAGTACTAGTTGACCCTTCCTAACGTCTAGGGATGGGCGTCTCCACTTGCTGCGTTGATGTAGCTGGCTAACGTAGTCCCGTGACCAACAGCGCCACAAGTCCTGGACCGAGCGTTGCATCTCCTGGAAACGGGTGATGCGATTAGGCGACTTCTGAAGCAAATCCGGTTCGGGAATGGAGACAAGAGGCTCTCCAATCAGGAAATGCCCAGGAGTAAGGGCGGACAGATCATCGGGAGAATCGGAAATGGGAACGAGGGGACGGGAGTTAAGGACAGATTCAATCTGGGCTATGACAGTTAGGAGCTGGTCCATGGAAAAAGCCTTCTGTCCCATAATACGACGAAAGTGATACTTAAATGATTTCACTCCAGCTTCCCAAATGCCTCCAAAGTGTGGAGAGCGTGCAGGAATGAAGCGGAAGGTGATTCCATTTCCGGAGCAGTAATCGCCCCATTCCGGTGACTTGAACTGCAGCTGGAACTCCTTTCGCAGTTGTCGGAGCTCGCGATCGGCACCGACGAACGTAGTCGCGTTGTCACAATGCAACTCGAGAACACGACCGCGACGCGCCACGAAGCGTTTAACTGCGGCGATGCAAGCAACGGACGACAGATCCGGCACAACTTCGAGGTGTACGGCCTTCACCACCAAACAGACGAACAACGCGACATAAACCTTTACCGACGTACCTTTCCCAATTAGCGGACGAACGTAAAACGGCCCACAGTAATCCATCCCAGCGTAAGTGAAGGCTCGGGCCGGTCTGAGGCGAACTGATGGCAACGGTGCCATAATCTGACTTGCGGGTGTTGGATTGCATCGGAAACAGGTAACGCATTGACGAACAACCTTACGAGCCAAGTCTCTACCCCGAAGTGGCCAAAAGCGTTGACGAATTGTAGCGAGTAACAGTGAAGGTCCACCGTGAAGAGTCTGCAGATGTGCGGACCTTGCAATCAACCAGCTAAGTTTATGGTTTGCTGGTAACAGAATCGGATGACGTGTGTCGAAAGGGGCATTCAGCTTCTTCAGCCGTCCATCAATCCGAAGAAGTCCGAATTCGTCTATGAAAATATTGAGATTCTTGAGTGGAGATTTCGATGCGATATTAGCAGTACTGTCTGACTTATTGCGGCTATACAAGCCTATTTCTGTCGGAAATTCCTGGCGCTGGGCAAGACGAATCATTGACTTCAGTGCAAAATCCACTTCTTCAGGCGACAGTGGTGAAAGAACTCGTTGATTCTTGGGAAGTTTGCAGTTGTTTCGGAATCGAAAACAGTAAGCGACGAATCTTATTAGCTTGGCTAGTTCAGAGAATTCGCTGAAGATGGATGCATTTTCGCCCATCAAAGGTAGGGATACCAACGGACGCATCTCTTCTTCCACTTCCGACTTGGTCGGCATCAAAACCGCACACTTTGGCCACTGTTCGACGGGGGATGTGAGAAACGCTGGACCATGCCACCACAGCTTGTCTGTAAGGATCTGGCTTGCAAGCATTCCTCGGGAGATGTGGTCAGCAGGGTTCAAATCAGTCGGTACGTGCATCCACGTTGAATTCTTTGACAGCCGCTGAATCTCCGCGACTCGGTTTGAAACAAAGACCTTCCAGGAATTCGATCTGGATTTGATCCAGTGAAGTGCGATAGACGAGTCGGTCCAAAACGTGACTGACGCATCGATATTAGTATTAGCCAGGAGATTATCCACCAATTGACTTCCGAGGAGAGCTGCGCAAAGCTCCAAGCGTGGAATTGACTGTCCCCGTAGAGGTGCGACACGAGACTTCGATGTGAGTAGATGCGAATGGAGCTGGCCTAGCTCATCCGGCGATACGATGTAGACACAACATCCATAGCCTTTCTGTGAGGCGTCGCAGAAACAGTGGATTGAATATTTGTGTTTGGTGTTCCACAATACCCTCCTCGGGACTACCAGCTGTTGAAGCTGTTTGATGTCAGCACGGTAATTTCTCCACCAGGTTGCTGACTCTTCTGCAAGCTCAGAATCCCACGACAAGTTAGCTGCCCAGAGAGACTGAATGAACATCTTGGCGTTTACGACCACTGGTCCAAGAAGTCCGAGTGGGTCGAAAAGTTGGGACATCTCTGAGACGACAATCCTTTTAGTCACGACGGGAAGATCTGGTAGAGTAGGGACCTTGAACTTGAAAACGTCCCGTTGGGGGAACCATAACAATCCCAAGGTTTTGATAGCTTCCGAGCGATCGAGCTCCAATTCTGCAGAGGTTTCCCAAAGTTCTTCAGGAATGTGGTTGAGAACTGTTTTGTAGTTCGAAGCCCACTTACGGAGTACGAAACCGCCGGATTTCATCATCTCACTAAGCTGCTTACAAGTTTCAGCCATTTTGTCGTGATCGTCGTGTCCGGTAATAACGTCGTCTACGTAGGTGCCTTTCAGTATCACTGGCACCGCCAGCGGGAAGCGATGACCTTCATCGTTGGCTAACTGGATTAAGACTCGAGCAGCATGAAACGGCGAACTTGCAAGACCGTAGGTGACGGTTTTTAACTGATACGTGCGGATCGGTTCAGTTGAACTTCCACGCCAGAGGATTTGTTGAAATTTACGGTCATCTGGGTGGACCCAAATCTGCCGGAACATTTTCTCTGCGTCGGCTGTTATGACGAAGCGAGGCAGACGAAAATTAACGACAGTTGAAAAGAGCGCAGGCTGAACAGTAGGTCCGACATATAGAGCCTCGTTCAGCGATAGTGAGGCAGCTCCACGACAGGAACCGTCGAATACCACACGGGTTTTGGTGGTCGAACTCTCTGGACGCTGGATGGCATGGTGTGGGAGGAAAAACTGTGGGTTACGCGACGCGACGGGAGCCAACTCCATGTGGCCCAACCTCTCATACTCCTCCATGAACTCCGTATAACTGTGACGCAGACCTTCATCGACGGCAAACCTTTTTTCCATTTGTTGGAATCTTCGGAGCGCAGTGGTGTGCGAATCTCCAAGCATCGACAGTTTTTCTTCCTTGAGAGGAAGACGAACAACATAGCGACCTGAATTGTCACGGGCGACAGTGCTTTGGAAGTGATCTTCGCAGTATTGTTCATCTGGAGTGTATGCTTTACCTGTATCGAAGTTCTCGATTTCCCAAAATCGCTGAAGCTGGGTATCGAGCCGATCTTCAACGCAGATGTTGCAGGACTGCATGTTTGTGGTATCGGGTGTTTGCTGTTCTAGTTTCCCACAGACGATGTATCCAAGAACCGTTTTCTGCAACGTCGGATACCCAGAGGCGAGCGAAATTTGATCATGCTCTAGAAGATCGAAGAACAGGGCAGCTCCGATGATGATGTCCACACCTTGACTGATGTTGAACTGTGGATCAGCGAGAGGAAGATTCTTAGGGATTCTCCAGCGCGAGACGTCGATGTGGTGACTGGGCAATGCAACGGTTAACTTCGGCAATACTAGGCAGTCTAATTGAGCAGTGTAGGTTTCGAAACGAGATTTTAGCGATAGTGTCACAGCATAACGCGCATTAACGACGGATTGTCCGACCCCACTGACCGGTGAATTCAGCTTTGTTCGCTTCAAACGGAGTTTTTGACACAGTGATTCAGAGATGAAACTTGGCTGTGATCCACTATCCAAGAGGGCTCTGGCGCAAACATACTGGTTATCTGCATTTTTCACTTTTATCACTGCTGTTGACAGAATGACCGTTGACTGACGAGGTTGGGTAGTAACATCTGCACTTTGGCAGGAAGTGGATGGAGAATTGGCAACGAAATCAACCGACGAACTTGGGAAAGGATTACCGCGCGACGACTTCGAACGAAACGATGACGCGACAGGTGGTGAGGCAACGGCGAGCTCTACCGACGGAGAGCTTTCGACAACGTTCGGAACGGAATGCGACATTTGACACGATTGCGAATTGCTTGCTTCAGCGGATCTACTTGATGTTGTTGCTGGTTGAGAACCAGGAACTGACGAAAACGGTGGCAGATGTAGTAACGAATGATGTTTCCTTGCACAACTTTTACAGGAACCGCTGGAGCAATTCTTCGCTTGATGTGTTCCCTTCAGACAGTTAAGACACAGGCCGTGCTTCTTCGCTACTTCGAACCGTTGTTGGGGAGAGAGCGTTCGAAATTGTTCACACTGGAACAGGAAATGTGCCTGCTTGCAGCTGACACATTTGGGAACATTGTCCGAAGTAACGTGGGAAACGATTCGTGATTTGAGATGTTTTATCTCGGATTGGGTATTTGCCGAATGGGAGAGCTTAAGGGTTTGAATAACACGCGATCTTCTGTGGATAAACTCTAGAAGTTCTTGAAACTTCGGGTATTCACCATCTTCGGAAACCAGTGTTTCCCACTCACGGAGTGTAACGGGGTCGAGACATTGGCTCAGTCGCTCGACCAGAAAAGAATTCCAGTGGTTCTCAGCCCCTTCGAGTTTATCCAGCAGCTGTACGTGACGATTGAATTCATCGGCAAGATCTGCAAGACCCTGCGCAGATTCTTTCTTCAGTGAAGGAATCGAAAGCAATGCAGACATGTGTCGCTTCACTAGTAAAGTTGGATTTTCGAAGCGTTCCTTCAACAGATTCCAAGCTACGAGATAGTTATTGGCTGAAATCTCGAGCGAAGAAATGATGCGAGCTGCTTCGCCAGAAAGCGCAGCACGCAAATAGTGCATTTTCTGTACTTGCGTAAGCTGCACGCTCGTATGAATGAGCGAGACAAACAGATCGCGAAACGAAACCCAATCGTCGAGATTCCCAGAGAACTCATTCAGTTTGATTTCTGGCAGACGAACGCACGACGAGATCGGTACTGACGAAGAGATTGGTTGTACGGGAGTGGGGGGTGCTACAGGTTGTTGCGGCGGCATTTTACTTTGCAACGACGCTTTCAACTCGCAGTAAAGGGTTTGGAAATCTTCCCGCTCTTGCAAAAACCCTTCTTGTGCATCCTCCAGAACCTCAATTTCTTCTTGAGTTTCCTCAAATTCACGCCACAACGCATCAAGATGTTGGACGCGAATAGACAATTGATCTTGCTTGGTTGCATCAAATTCGTCATTGAACTTTTTGATGACATTTGCGGAACCCAAAATGTTTGTCCGCCGACGGTAAAGAAGCTTCAACTTGGTTTGCTTGGCAGTTGCCTTCTCAGTAGGCATCATTTTATCGCACTGTTCACCGGAAAAAATCGATCAAGTACCTGTGTTTTCTGCTACTGCTGCTACCTTACCACAATCTCCCCTTTGGGCGCTGAGTACCTCTCGTCCGGCGCACGCTGCACGGAGACACACTCTTGATGATGACGACGAAGCGATGATGATTATGCCGATAGGGCACACTGCTGCTACTGGAGCAATCAGCTACGAGATGACGACGGCGACGACGAAGATGATGATGAGGATGGTGTGCTGCCGATGAGGAGCACAGACAGCACGCTGATGGTAATGACCAGTCAGCGGCTACGACGACGATGACGACGAGATGATACGATGACGATTCGATCAGCTATGAGCCAGATCCGAATCGTAGGAACAATGGAGCGACGAGATAACCTCTGAACACGTGGTGATGAGGTTAGGTTCGCTATTCTTGCAACCTCCTCCCGGGTTTCGGCACCAAAATGTTACGGGAAAAGATTACTAATTACGACGAAAAAACGACCGGACTCTGGCTTACGACACTTTCGGAACTTGTAGAATTTCGACAACGGACAAACTTGGCTTGACCGACAAAACTGGCACTTCACGGACCGTGATACTTCGGGAGAGCAATGTAGATCGCGCACTTCACTTTTCGACAGCTTTTATTAGACTGATTTTAGGGTACTTTCTGTTGGTTATCTGTATAGCGTTCACGAATGTATGTGTTCAATTGCAAAATCACAATAGGGATCAATGTATATATGTTATTACGGTAAGTATGTTTATACAATTCTGGGTGTTTAATTTTAGGTTAGTAATTACAGATGCTGCTCTCAACAAGTACTAAATTCAGTTTTTCATCTACCTATTTTATTAGTTCATATGCACATTTCGTTTCGTCGCGTACACTCGTACAAAGTAAATCGGACCAATCTGTAGTAGCTGTCAAATCAACTTTGTTATCATAAATTAAGTCGTACTAGAGTACAGATTGCTTCGTAAGGGTGTAAATTTTTTTTTTTGTAAACCCAGAAGCAGATCTAGAACTGATTGCTTCTTGGACAAAGTTGTTCAGTAGCTCAAGGAATACCTTTTACCGGGGAAGGGGTGCGGACTCAATCTACTCTCAATCGTACTCTGATCATTTTTACGAAAATTTTGGTTTGACTTTGGCAGCCTGGTTGCTTGTTGATTTTAAGTTCACATCCCCCAGCTTGATACAAGTCTGGGATTCAAAAGCTTCAAACTTGGTGGCGTAAGTGTTCATACAACTTTTGTTTTGAGGATATTGCACAGTTAATTAATAGAGCTCTCGCCGAGCGGTGTCACGAACACGTGTGCAAATTTACTGGTTGAAAATACTGCCATTTGATTTTGCTGGGAACAGCTGATCTTTGTTTATATTTTCTACCAGCACTCTTTAAGTAGTGTTGGTGACATGTAACGTTTATGTACACAAGCGCAGAAACCACTATGGTCAAGTTATATGCAATTCCCGCCTAACGTATCTTGCTGTTATAAGATTTTGACGTTTTGAAGATTACATATACCGTAAAACGGGGTAACTTTGATAATGCGGGTAACTTTGATAGTGCGAGACCCACAACATATTAAACGAAATAACGAAGTTTCTGTTAATCAGTTAAGGCCGGTTTGCTACTGACAAGAAAAGGAATCGCCTATTTCGATGCATGGAAAATTTCTCTCAAGAAATGGTCAAGAAAATCACTTTCTTCTGATAGCAGTACGCAGTTGAGAAGAAATGTCACTTCAAAGGGGGCTCTCTGTAGGAAATTTCTTGACCCTTTCAGTCAAGGAATTTCTTTACTTTTCTTGAGCGAAACAGCATACTTAGCTTTAAGCAAAACGAATGCAAAAGTAAAGAGTATTAGTATGGCACTTCATGTCAAAGCTATTTTCATTGGAATCAAGTGCATTTGAGGCTTTTTATACAAATATTAAAAATTGACACAATTTTAGCATTTTCGAAACGCTTGCAAACAATCTGTTCTACGATCACTATTTGATGTACTTTTGAATAGTTGGCCACTTATCTTTGGCAGCCTAGTTATCATAGAACTTGAATACGGTCTCAAATCTCTTAGCGAAAAGCATTTTCACAAACTGCGACCATTTTTGTAATTTAAGTCAGAAATTTCCATATAACGTTAAACGCCTATAGGTATGCAATGCCCTACAAATGTTCGTAATTCATTCAATTTTGTTCGATGCATACTCCATTATCAAAGTTACCCCAAAACAGAAAACCGACTTTCGATTATATGAAAAATTATATATCCATTCAAAATAAATCTTTTGGCAATCTATCAACAGCAATCGATAGGTAGGATGCCAGTACTTGTTTTAAAAATATAAATTATAATTCTTTGAAACAGCATGCATAAATATTCAAGTTTTCTTCGAAAAAACTATCAAAGTTACCCCGTTTTACGGTACCGTAAATTCGGGTGAAATTGATCAGTAGGGTGAAATTGAACCGTATCACACGATTTTATTTCCCTTTGATAGAGCATATAAATCAATGCAACCTATGTTAATGAACGTTGTTTGTCTTAACTATTGTCGAATTACATGTTGTGAAGCTTTTTGTGTTAAGGAATGTTTATTTCTATGAAAATAATAGGAAATTCTAAAATCGTGTTCTGTGTGGTATTGTCAGACATCAATAAACTTATAGTTTTAAACAAGGATTTGGACATGGTGTCAACCTGAAAATTTGTAAAGATGCTTGAAATATATCCCCAAAACGAATTTTATCATCAGAATTCGTACCAATTTGTTCATTTTGTTGTAATAATTGAATTGTTTATAGATATCAGAAGATTCCTTCCGAAATTTCCTACATTTAGGCGTTTTCTGCGGTATTGTTGAAAATTAATTGTTTATTATTTCCATAAATTTTGCATTGTTAAGAATTTGGCAAGCATATTTGGATTCAGGAGGCCCAAATTAAATGAGTAAAGTTGTTTTCCAAACTAACAATAATTGTTTTGACAGGTGATCAATTTCACCCCGAAATGGAATTCCTTGATTTTTTTTAGAGACGATTTACAGCACTAAAATCACAACTGTATGAAAATTTGAGTATATAAACCAATGAGGCTCACTGTCGTACTTGCTTTCCTGCATTTAGTTGTTTGGAATTGGCAACATCATTGAAAACAGACATGGAAAACAGTGAAAAGTGATCAATTTCACCCGAAATTACGGTAACTTTAATAGCTGTTTCAAAGAAAACTTGAATATTTATGCACACTGAAATCAATTTTATTGTAGAAACTACTGAATCCATGGTAAAATTAAGAACTGCACCAACGATTTTCAACCGACTACATTAATCTGTTAACTCTACCAAAACATAATCAACATCACTACACAAGAAAATTTCTTCTGTTGATTTAACCAGAGTTGTAGTATTTTTGACTAGAAACATTCTTGATTCGAGAAGTTTAGCATCATACTTTTGACCACACTGTGTTGTACGGTGGGTGTCACGGATTGAAATATAATGCTTTGTAGTGGATGCTACTTTGGACATAGTTAAATTTACTGCACTGCTCAGTGATTTTCACCAGATTATAGTAAACTTAACAGATTTTTGTAGTCGGTTGAAAATCGTTGGTGCAGTTCTTAATTCTACCATGGATTCGGTAGATTATACAACAAAATTTGTTTGCGTGCATGCTGTTTCAAAGAATCATAATTTATATTTCTTAAACAAGTACTGGCATTCTAGCTATCGAATGCAGTTGATAGATTGCCAAAAGAATTATTTTGAATGGATATATAATTTTTCATATAATCGAAGGTCGGTTTTCTGTTTTGGGGTACCGTGAAACGGGGTAGCTTTTATAGTATTTCCGAATATTCAAGGGGCAAAACCATAGAACGTCCGCTTGTGCTAGTTTGTTTTTTTTTATCACGCGCCGAAATTTAACAGTTTCCCGTGAAATATACATCGCATTTACCTGCGTTTAGTTTACCGCCATTAAATACTGTGCCGTGCTCTTCGTCAAGTTGATAAAGTCCACATATCCTGTGTTAAAACCAAGGAAAGTTCGATAATATTATCGCCTCACGTCGCGCCGTTGATAGTTGTTTTGCTTTCGCTTTGTTTTCGCCACTGGTCTCTCTGTGCACTTTCTGGACTATCGTACTTTACTAGAATAATAAAGTCACATACAAACAGACAGTAACTCCAAACAATGTCTGATGCTTGTGATTAATATGCTAAGCCAATCGGACGCTCGGACAACGGCTTCCTCTATCCGGATCCTGTACGATCGTCCCTGCATGCTTGCGCAGCTAATCTCCTCGATAATTTCAGCACTGCCACGTTGGCACAAATCAACCATATCGTCAACGAAAACAATCGAAGTTTGGATCTTTGCTTCGTTTGCTTGCAAGATAAAGCTCCAATAATTGAGGCGGCACCTTGCGAGCTGGTGGTCCCTCATCATCCTCCGTTGATCATCACCGTTGATAATAACCACGTTCACGATTTTAACTACCGCCCCGCTACCGTGTCGTACGATTACGCGAAAGCTGATCATCGTAGCATCGCAGATGTGTTAGCCACCATCCACAGGGAGAGCATTCTTGATCACAACGACATCGAAGTAGCTGCGCAAACTTTTGCACATGTATTGTCATACATCATTGATAGGCACGTTCCGAAAAGAGTACACCACAATGCCTCCCGACCTCCTTGGCAAACCAGTGAACTGCGGAAGTTGAAGTCGGTCAAGCGAGCGGCTCTAAGGAAGTTCACTAAGTACCGAACACCTTCATCGCGCTGTTACTATCTAAGGTCGAACTACGAATATCAGCGAGTCAGTCGTCACTGTTTCCAGCAGTCTCAGCGAAGCATTGAGCAGAAACTTAAACGCCATCCTAAGTCTTTCTGGAAATACGTGAATGAGCAGCGTAAGGAGTCTGGTCTTCCATCCTCGATGGAATGGAATGGTAGAACCGCAACGTGCCTCCAGGAGATATGCCAGTTGTTTTCTTCCAAATTTGCCAGCGTATTCAGCGACGTTCAAATAAGTAATGAACAAGTCATCCTAGCAGCCAACAATGCTCCTCTAAACGGACAAACGCTGGACAATTTCGATGTTGACGATAATGCCATTTCCAGGGCCGCATTGCAACTCAAGTCGTCGTATAACCCTGGACCAGATGGAATTCCGTCAGTAGTCCTCAAGAAGCATATCGACAGTTTGCTTACTCCGCTGCACAGTTTATTTCGTCTATCACTTTCCACCGGAATCTTTCCGTCATGCTGGAAAGTAGCAAACATGTTTCCAGTGCATAAGAAAGGGAGAAACGTGACGTAGATAATTATCGTGGCATCACATCTCTGAGTTCAGTTTCGAAGCTTTTCGAACTCGTTGTTATTGAACCATTGCTATCACACTGCAAACATCAGCTTGACAACGATCAACACGGCTTCACCACCGGTCGCTCGACCACTACTAATCTACTATGCTTCACATCGTACATAACTGATAGTATGGTCGATAGAGTTCAAACTGATGCAATCTATACCGATCTGTCCGCTGCTTTCGACAAGTTGGACCACAACATCGCCATTGCAAAGCTCGACAGGTTCGGCATCTGCGGTAACTTCCTGCGCTGGTTCAGATCGTATCTCACCGATCGTCAGTTAAAAGTCGTGATAGGGGACTGCAGCTCCGACAGCTATCATGCTACTTCCGGCATACCACAAGGAAGTCACCTGGGTCCAGTGATTTTCTTGTTTTATTTCAATGACGTTCATTACGTATTAAAAGCCCCTCGGTTATCTTACGCGGATGATCTGAAATTGTTCTTACGAATACGCTCAACTGCTGATTGTTTGTACCTGCAACAACAACTTGACTTGTTTGCCAGCTGGTGCTCTAAATGGTATGGTGGTGAAACCAACAAAGAGCTCCATCATAACGTTTTCCAGGAAAAAGCGATCGATAGCGTTCCCTTATAGTTTGCTCGGGACGAGTCTCGAACGTGTGGATCACATCAAGGACCTAGGTGTTTTCCTTGATTCACAGTTATCATTCAAACAACATATTTCGTACACGGTCAGTAAAGCTTCGACAACTCTCGGTTTCATCTTCAGAATCGCCAAGAATTTCTCAGATGTTTACAGCCTGAAATCGCTTTATTGCTCTCTTTCGCACTTCGCAAGTTACCGTGGAGCGATCCGTTTCGCCTGCCGAGCTACAAAAGTCGTTGTCAGCTAATAGACTTGGACCTTCTTCGCTGTAGAAGGGATGTCATAAGAGCTTTGACTATTGCGGATGTGTTGCAGGGACGCATCGACTGTGGAACTATTCTGGAACAAATTAATTTTAACGTCCGACCACGCTCGCTTCGCAATAACATCATGCTAAGACTGCCTCTATTTCGTACAAATTATGGACTTCACGGTGCTCTTAGTGGACTACAGCGAGTTTTCAACAGAGTATCTTCATTGTTTGATTTCAACATTACCCGAGAGACGCTCCGAAGAAGATTTTCATTGTTTTTCGCTGAACGAGATAATTAGTCTAAGTGTTTAGTTTAAGTTTTATTGCCTGACTATTTAATATTTGTTTTTAAAATTCATTCTTATTGTTTTTGACGTCAATGTACTTTGTTGTTAATGTTTGCATATACATATATTTTAAGACATCATTGGGGCTACTACTTGCCTGTTGATGTAGAATAAACAAATAAACAAACAAAATATTTATGCATGCTGTTTCAAAGATTTTTAATGTCAATTGTTAAAACAAGTACTGGCACCCTAGCTATCCATTGCAGTTGATAGATTGCCGAAAGATTTATTTTGAATGGATATATAATTTTTCATATAATCGATAGTCGGTTTTCTGTTTTGGGGTACCGTAATCCGGGGTAACATTGATCGATTTTTTGAATATTTCTTAAATATTTCGTAAGAAAATGCAAATGTTGCAAATTTTATATTTTTAAAACAAGTACTGCCAACCATAGCTCGTGCCCATATACTGCATTTTCTTTTTTGAAAGATATAAGCATGTTTAAAAAAATGTTTTAAGTGATTTTTTGATTTAGCTGATATGGGGTAACATTGATCACATATGTAAACAACGTTCGGTAATAATGAAAATATCGTTACTTACTTAAGTCATGGCCCCTGAAGCCGAATATGAAGGCCAAACGCATACAAGTCATTTACTTATTGAGTTATTTTAAAATTAAAAATACCTCGAACCACGGAATACGCCTAAAGGTAGGCAATTTCCTAAGGGAAATTTACATTCTTCACAGAAATTCGGTAATGTTGCCTAATTGAACATACTTATGAAAGCTTTGACAACGGAATCGTTTTTGGCGATGTCGTTTTTAGTAAGAATCGCATTTTCTTTGCTCATATCGTTTACAGAACTTATGTGAGACATGAATGTTTGGTAGTGTCATCCTTAACCATTAAAATGGTAGTTTCGAAAAGTTGAAAAAAATACGCATAAGGTAAAAGCAATTTTCGCAAAAATCTTCACTTTCATTAGCTTATGAATGTAAGATAGAGAAGCACCATTCATGATTTGGAAATGTTCCATCAATAAATGACAGTAGGAACTTTTCACGAGATGAGTCATTCCGATCAATGTTACCCCGCTGATCAATGATACCCCGGATTACGGTAACTCTGATAATGGTGCATAAATCAAACAAAATTGAATGAATTACGAACATTTATAGGGAATTGCATACCTCTAGGCGTTTATCGTTATATGGCCATATCTGACTGTAATAATAAATACAGTCACCCCACAGTTATGGATAGCACACAGATATGGATCAAAGTTGGCTTAAACGGAAAATATCTCATCGAATAGAGTTGCAATTTCGCAGAACCAAGGATGGAAAAAAATCAGCTCAAACGACAAACAACACGGTATCTGAATGGTCCAAGAGGGTCGACGCTCTTTCAGCTACATGATTTCAACACCTCACCACGCGCGATGATCATAGATATATCGAGCATCCGATCAACTGTTTGTCGTAGGACAAAGGGTTTGTCGGATATTGTAACATGTTGCGATTAATGCGAATCAATTCAAAATTCACGGATAAACTCTCTCACATACCACGCAGGATTGACTTTCAGATTAAAAATGACAAGCTAGGAGACAAATCGTGGAGTGCAATCAGAAAAATCCTCTAAAATTATGACTTTGATCCGCGAACAATTGATCGTCAGCTCACAGGCCGAGCGATTCATTTTTCGTGGAGCGGAGTTTGTTGTGATGGCTTGACGACTAAGGGTTTGTCGTTGTTGCTATGATCGCATGATAAACAACTACGATGCATCATTTGTTTTATCATGATCACTAGATTTCCATCCTTGCGCAGAACACATTTTATCTACGTGAACCATAAATCGGACGAGGCCGCCGACTTCGTGGTAGGCCGCGCACACGATAGCTTTTTGCGGTTGAGGAGGACTTAAGGGCACTTAACGTTCAGGGCGACTAGAAGCGATTGGCCCAGGACCGAGCCCAGTGGAGAAGACTCATCCATTCGGCGCAGATTCATCGTAGCGAATTGTAGCCCATCAAGTATCAAGTAAGTAAGGATCAGAATTGAAGTGTCTACTAGTACAAGTTATGTCGGAGTCGTCTATATACCACCAGATGTTGCATCTGACTCTGGTACTATTAGCACTTTGGTCAACTCTCTCGAAACAATTGTTAATTCATCTGGGCTACATGATTCACATATGCTGTTTGGTGACTTCAATCAACCGAGCTTGACATGTTGCCTTTCCCCCGGACACGGTTTGATTGTGGATCATCAGTTTTCGACTAGCGCAACCCTGTTACATGGATTTTCATTGCTGAATATGACGCAAGTCAACCCCTTTGAAAATGCTCTCAACAGAACTCTGGATCTTTTGCTCGTAAACGATGATATCACGGAGAAGTGTATCCTATATGATCCGCCTGAATCATTGACTCGTGTGGATCCGCACCATCCGCCGTTTTTAGTCGTCTATCATTGTCAATTTGTTACACAATTCAGATATGTCGTTGAGCATGCTGCGTACGATTTTAACCGAACCGATTTCGAAGAGCCTAATCAAGCATTTCAAATAACTGATTGGACTCCTTTGTATGCGGCAGAAAACGTTAACGCTGGATTATTTTGTCAGTACCGTAATTTCGGGTGAAATTGATCACTTTTCACCGTTTTTCTGATCTGTTTTCTAAAACGTTGACAATGCCAAACAACTAAATACAGGAAAACAAGTACGACGATGAGCCTCGTTGGCTCATGTACCGAAATTTTCTAACAAATGTGTTTTTGGTGCTAAAAATTATCTCTAAAATAAAAAATCGAGGGAATCCATTTCGGGGTGAAATTGATCACTTATCAATGCGATTATTGTTGGTTTTGAAAACAACTGTAGTTACTTAATTTGGGCTCCCTGACTCCGAATATGCTTGTCAAATTCTTAACAGTATAATATTAACGGAAATAATGAATAATTAAATTTCAAGAGTACCGCGTAAAACGCCTAAATGTAGGCAATTTCCAAAGGAATTTTTAACTATCTAACAGAAATTCAATTATTTTAAACAAATGAGCGAATTGGTACGAATTTTGATGATAAAATCTGTTTGGTGATAAATTTTGAGCATCCTTAACAATTTTCAGGGTGACACCATGTTCAAATCCTTGTTTAGAACTAGAAGTTTGTGGAAGTCTCTCAATACCACACCTTACATGATTCTGCATTTTTACATTATTTTCATAGAAATAAGCATTCTGTTACCCCAAAAACTTCACAACACACAATTTGATCATTGTTAAGACAAACAACGCTCATTTACTATAGGTGACATTGATATAGGTGCTCTATTAGTAAGAAATAACATCGTGTTAATCGGTGATCAATTTCACCCTAACGATCAATTTCACCCGAATTTACGGTACACAGACTGGACTGTTTAGACTCCATGTTCCACTACGCCGATCACCTCGTAAGCCAAATGGAACTCTAAGGAGATTGAAACGTCATAGGGCGGCAGCTTTACGAAAGTTTTCAAGACACCGGAACCCATTTACGAGAAGATCACCACTGCTACTACTGAACAACTTGACGACGCAATCAGATAAGCCTATTCCCACACTTGCGATTTTTCAGTAAACGACATTTTATCAGCATTGCGCAAAATATAGTCCTCAACTGCGGTCGGTCCAGACGGAATTCCGACGATTGTTCTGAAAAAATGTTCAAATACACTATGCGAACCACTACGCTACATTTGCAACAGCTCTATCCGGCAATCTACGTTTCCCAACCGGTGGAAGGGCTCTGTGATGTTTCCTGTGTTTAAAAAAGACGATAAGAGACACTTGGCGAACTATAGAGAAATAACTTCACTCTGTGCTGGATCTAAGTTGTTGTAAGCTCTGGTAAGCCAAGACCTTCTGCGCGCATCAAAAGCTTATATTTCGCCGGAACAGCATGGTTTCTATCCGAGAAGCTCTATTTCAACGAATCTAGTACAATTCTTTATGTATCATCAATATGGAAAAAGGTGCTCAAATTGATACGGTTTATACGGATCTGAAAGCTGAATTTGATCGAGTCTACCATCAACTACTGCTCCGAAAAACACATCGACTGGGATCACCGACGGATTTTGTACAATGGTTGAAATCGTACCTCGTGAATCGATAAGTGTGTGTGAAGCTGGGCAATTGTCAGTCAGTTGCGTTCACTAACCATCCAGGCGTTCCTCAAGGAAGCAACCTTGGACCGTTACTCTTCTCTGTTGCCTTGTTATACCTGCTGGATGCCGATTAGTATATGCGGATGATTTGAAAATATTTCTTATCGTTAAATCTGCAGACGACTGTGGCAACTACAGAGACTCTTAGATTTGTTTTCCACATGGTGCCAGCAGAGCCGTAGCGTGTCCTTCTGGCGCCCTTGGCGAACTGCTATTTGAGCGCCCCTTATTCAAAGCTATAGTTTTGCAGGTTTACGTAAAATTCCAGAAAATTTGCAAGTTTTAGGGCGTTTTCTGTAAGAATTGTGCATATAAATTACAAAAAGTGTAAGATATGTACAAGAAGGCATACTAAATGTTTCAAATCTCGTTTAAAGGTGAACTATCTGAATAGCCCGAGGTTCTTATAGATATTAAAAAAATGCAAATAAAATTACTGTTTATATGGGTAAAGACAAATGTGAAGGAACTATTCGATATACTACTCAGAATGCGCTTTTGTTAAAAATTCAGTGAAATTCATACTCCTGGAAAGATTATTGTAGACATTGCTGATACATTCATTTCTCTATAATGGACACTATGCATCTTAAAAGAAATAGGCCTGAGTGAAAGAAAAAATAATAATAAAAAAAACTCTCACCGCTCAGAGAATACTTAATGGACAATGGTATATGGAAAGTTTAGATTCTCGCTCCAGTCCACTTTTTGGATTGCATTTGGGTCCCATAAAGTAAGTTTTCCCATAGTAAATCCTATACAAACATTGAACGACTTGCGCTTAAATATAGTTTCACCGATCGTGCTGAAATTTTGCACAGTTTTTATGGGACCTAAATGCAATCCAAAGAATGGACTGGAGCAAGAATCTAAATGTTGTCCCACTCT
This sequence comes from Aedes aegypti, assembly GCF_002204515.2. Taxonomy (NCBI): domain Eukaryota; kingdom Metazoa; phylum Arthropoda; class Insecta; order Diptera; family Culicidae; genus Aedes; species Aedes aegypti. Next base: position 178,766,184 of record NC_035108.1, on the reverse strand, counting down.
AATGAACAGATTTTCAGATACAAATTGGCCATTTTATAGTAAATTTTTGGCGTCTCGAGGAACACGAAAATTATGTTTTGTAGGTTCAAATACATGCAAGAAACACTGTTAACCAATTTGATCGTTCATAAAAACGTTAACACCGATGCGTTTTTCTTAGAACTCATTGATACAGTGGCAATTCCGGAAACTAAGCGTGACATGAAGTTTGTCTACCAACATGAGCACAAAAGCACAGCAACCTTTTCACCCGACCTGACCCAGTGACTCTCAGGAATAACCAGGGCACAGAAATTATAAAAACATTATAAAAAAGTATAAAATAATAAATGTTATTAATCAATCAATTCTGTAAGGAAAAGTCCTGTATGGATTCAAATGTTTATCAGTCAGCTCAAAGAACTGTTTTGGAGAACAAAAAATCAGTTTCTACTAAAAATATACTATTCCATTGTTTCCACTCTTGCTTTAATTTCAATGATATATAATTCTCGGATAATCCTTTACGGGATTCTGTGATAAATGCGCACATTCTGTGGAATCAATATTAACTAGTACCAAAGAATCCTGCTTAAAATTCTGTCCGGAACTTAGGCATTCTTCTATGATATAGGTTATTAGTCCGCCGAAGATTTTTTTTTTAAATTGTGTTCCGAGTTGTGTAAGAATCCATTCAACAATTCTGTGGTATCCTGCTATTTCAACTAGGCCTCAGTAAATAGAATCTACAAACTCTTTTTGTTGATGCTTTTACATAGGCACCGTGCATAAGTCCGTACCTTAGAAATTTTCTGTTGTCAAATCATTCAATACTTTCTTAAATTCTCAAAAATGTTTTGTTAAAACCATTCCATAAATAGCTTAAGCTTAACATTTTATTAACAGAGCAAATAAATTATATAGAAAGACAGACGCAACATTCGACATATATAGTATTGCATCGCTCATTGTTTATCTCTTTGATTTTCTAGATACTATAACATCAAAAACGCCCTTACTAAATATGTATCTCCAAAAACTTCCCATTACTTTATAAGCATTTTCAAAAATATCCCATTTGGCACCCCTTGAAGCCTGGCGCCCTTGGCGGGTGCCAACCTGGCCAACCGCACGCTACGGCACTGGGTGCAAGGCCCACTTTATGTTGGAGCGTTGGAAAATGTGCTGTGATATCATTCACACGATGTAGGAATCTTTTGATATGGCCTCACACAATCAGAGGAAATGCGATTGAAAGAGTTGCAAGCTTTAGAGACCTTGGGGTGATTCTTGACAGCCAGCTTACATTCAAAGAACACTACTCGTACATTATTGCTAAAGCCAACAGGAGCTTAGGATTTATCTTTCGTCTGTCTAAGGAGTTCACCGATCCACATTGTTTAAAGGCTCTTCATTGTTCTTTGGTACGTTCAACTCTTGAAACCGCTTCAACTGTGTGGAGTGGGGCAACCCTGATGAGCTTCCTCCATATGAGAACCGATGCCGCTTGTTGGAACTGGACACACTTGAAAAACGGAGAAATTTTTGCTGGAAAAATCATTACCGCGAACATTGATGCTCCTTTTATTCTATCCAGGATCAATTTGCATGTAGTACCCAGACCCCTACGTACTCGATATTTCCTTAGGCTGGATTTCCAACGAAATGACTACGCTCAGCATGAGCCAATTCGAAGAATGTGCGAAGTTTTTAAATGTGTTTATGACCTGTTTGATTTTAATATTAGTATTGGTGTCTTCCGTAATCGTTTATATTCTAGAAATTTGTGATGTTTAATGTTAAAATTATCTTTGATAATGCGGGTAGTTTTGATAGTTCGAGATCCACAACATGATAAACGAAATAACGAAGTTTCTGGCAATCAGTTAAGAAAAACGATTGCAAAAGTAAAGAGTATTAGTATGACAATTCATGTCAAAGCTATTTTCATTGGAATCAAGTGCATTTGAGGATTTATATGCAAATATTAAAAATGTACAAGATTTTAGCATTTTTGCAACGCTTACAAACAATCTGTTCTACGATTACTATTTGATAAAGTCATAATGGGTTCGTCGCTTATCCATGACAGCCTAGTTATAGTAGAACATAAATTCGGTCTCAAATCTCTTAGCGAAAACCATTTTTATAAACTGGGACCATTTTTGTAATATGAGTCAGAAATTTCCATAAAGCGTTAAACGCCCCCCTAACCATTCATTCCTAGGCACGGTAAGCATAAAGCTGCATCACACCATGAGTTAGGGGTCTCCTGTGAGGCGGACATTTACCACCGGAACATGCAGTTCGTATTATTAATTCATAGCCAATTAAAACAATCGCTACAGACACTACGGGGCTATCTCAGCTGATCGGGAAAATGAGGTTTAAGGTGAAGATGAATCGAAGCCAAAGTTCAAATTTTCAAGAGCACGGATCTGAAAAACCAAGAATCCGTTTAAGCTGAAGACTTAATCGATTGGCCACTAGCTGGTGGTGACCAATTGATTAGGTTTTCAGCTCAAACGGGTGTTTGGTTCTCCAGATCCGTGCTCTTGAAAATTTGAACTTTGGCTTCGATTCATCTTCATCTTAAATTGATGATGAACTCGTGATGTGCCGCAATAGCCGCAAAAAAAAACTTTTAAAACCAAACATTTTAAACTAAGCAAAAGTTTTCCACAAATTCTAAAAGTTCTCCAAAGATTTAATGTTTTTCTCTGAATTAGTAAGGAGCATCGTCACTCTCTTATCAACAACTATATAAACGAATCATATAATACTGCTGCACTCTAAACTCTTGAAAGAGACAAGTTCTTATTAATAAAGGTTAGCTACACTGAGAAAAATGCACACGTTTGATCCGTGTGTTTAAAATTATGGATCGATTCATGAACGTCTATATCGATTTGTTGTGGTTTTCTTACAAACCTCGTGTGTGTTACACATTCAATTCATTAGTTTTGCTTCATGGACCGATTCATCAACCGAAAACATGAATTCCATAATTTTCCACTTACAGTCAGTGACATAAGTTAGTAACCAAATGCTGTTTTCCCATACAAAATGCCCAAGTTTGGGGTGCTGTATCTCAGCTTCTGGTAGTCCAATTTGGCTGAAATTTGGATGACGAACTAGATAGCCGTAGCGGTAAACGCACAGCTATTCAGCAAGACCAAGCTGAGGGTCGTGGGTTCGAATCCCACCGGTCGAGGATCTTTTCGGGTTGGAAATTTTCTCGACTTCCCAGGGCATAGAGTATCATCGTACCTGCCACACGATATTACGCATGCAAAAATGGTCATTGGCATGGTAAGCTCTCAGTTAATAACTGTGGAAGTGCTCATAAGAACACTAAGCTGAGAAGCAGGCTCTGTCCCAGTAGGGACGTAACGCCAGAAAGAAGAAGAAGAAGAACTACAAATAACTTGAAATTTTGCCAGCAGGGGAATTATTACATTGCTGTCATTTTCCATAGAGTTTCAGAGGGTTGTTCAAAGACAAAAGTAAGTAACCGAGTGACTTTTTAATATAATTGGAAAACGGTAACTCGGGGAATGTTGGTGTGTTCTGCAAATTTGTGTGACTTCTTAAATTGAACAACTTTGTGGAACATACCAACAACCCACAACTTACCGTTTTAGAATTAAATTAAAAAGTCTCTCGATTACTTACTTTTGTCTTTGAACAACCCTCTGAAACTCTACGGAAAATGACAGCAATGTAATAATTCCCTGTAAAAATTTCAAGTTATTTGTAGTTCGTCATCCAAATTTCAGCCAATTCGGACTACCTGAAGCTGAGATACAGCTCCCCAAACTTGGGCATTTTGTATGGAAAACAGCATTTGGTTACTAACTTATGTCACTGACTGTAAGTTCCTGAAGCTTTCTATCTCAACCTATGGGTGCATAGATCATCACCCAACACGGATTCAGTGTGTTTAACTTATGGTTATCTTGTGTAATGCTCATCATGTTCAAGTTGGTCGATTTGAAATCGATCAGCTTGCTGTCGATTTCCGTGTTCCAAATTTCTAAATTGTTAGTGATCAACCCATAGTGAACTAAATTGCGGTCGGACCTCGTGTCGAACGACAGTCATCATCATGTTCCAAAGAGAAGAAGCAAATTCTGAAGCTGAAAGTGTTAGAGGAAAATTTGCGGATTCGTTTTTCTTTCAATTAGTGAAGATATCCGAGTGAAGATAATGAGTTCATTCTAATTTTCTTTAAATGAAATGCATTACTTCCAGCATTGGATATAATGTATGGTGTTAAAGAATCGGATTCCACTTACAGATTTTCCTTGCTCTCGGCTTCGAATAGAATGAAATATGCTAATACCGGGCATCCCAAAATATGGATTTGCGACGCCACGCTTGTTGCTGACTCACTTGCTTGAAAAAAAAAAAAACATTCAAGTGAGCTTGCGACAAGGAGAGGAGCCTCGAATCCATATTTTGGGGAGCAAGAGTTCTTCTACCAAATTTCTTCTTTCAGTCTCATGACATTCATGTTCTATCACACATAACTATCTAAAGCCACTACATTTCGAATTCAATAAGCAAATCAGTCGGTTTTCATGATTTGATATTTAGACATTCATGTTTGTTTCACATGACAACCTAATGTTGATACACATGTTATTATACCGTGAAATCAATTACGAAATCCATATGGCTACCACACTTAAGTCATGTGGTTTTTCTCTTTGCGCAAATCTATAAGTAAAACACACGACCTTGACGTGTAGATTTTTCTCAGTGTATTGCTTATGTTCCCGAGCAGCGAAACATGGAAAACGAGTCATGGTTTTAAAATTACACAAAGCATAGTAAGCAGTGCTGGGAATGGTAATAGTAGTAGGCTTGAATTTCGCGAAAATCACGTGACTCTTCCCAGTACAGTAGTTCAAAAACGTGAATCTCATCAAGTAGCCTATGTTGGGTGCATGAATTATCTAAAACGTTAGTGTCATTGTAGGCTCTAAAATTTAGAGTCTAAATGCGGGAAATGCAGCGGGAAATAGAACATTTTTGCTACAGTAATTTTGGGTTGCCCTTAGCAACGGGTGTTTTGCAATTTTCAAGGCTTTTTGCGTACAGCAGCGATGGTCGTGAGATTCGCTGGCTTCGCTGACTGTGATTGGCTTTGCTTGGCTACTGTAGAGTGAATTTTAGAATTTTTCTCAACCCTGATACCAAAAATCAAAATCCAAAATCCCAAATAAAGCTAAAGTATTTCAATACTGAGTACACAACAAAAAGCTGTAACACGTTTTCAAGAGCACTGTAAATTTTTGACTTGGTATTGGATAATTGAAGTGGCATATAGTAACAAACTACGATTTTCAAATGTTGATGAATTTTCGATTATAATCATATTTTATCGCAAAAAAAAAACAAATTCCAAATGGAATATCTTATAAGTAGCTAATTCCATTATGATGGAATTGTATGGTCTTCATCAGATGCATATAAAAGCAAGTTAGCAAGTAAAATCAGTCGAGGTATTATAGGTATGTGATTATTAGAGGCTTGTTATTTTCCTCAGATCGGGTTGCGTGTTCACAGGTCACACATCTTGAAATATTAGCCTTAATATTTTTTTTCAATCAGCAGCCTGTCAGAGGCCTCTTTTGAAACTTGATTTGTCTACTTTCCTAACTTCCTATGTATTTCATTAATAGTTCAACCGCTAAACACAAAAGCACAAACGGGCGCCAACGCCAGATTCAAATATGTAACACAATTTGTCTACAATCTCATTTGCATAAGGAGCCACTTGTTGTTGTGTTAACTTTTTGTTTCCATTCTTTTTGCAGTTTCGTGAAATCGGTACCGACCAAATCAATGTGCTTGCAAGTTTTATGTCTAGACAAACTAACCCCTGCAAGGCTGCCTACCAGACGGAGATCAACAACCAAACCGGCGCCAAATGGGTCCACTTTGAGGCGGAACTGGATGAATCGGCTCTTTAAGGTCAGGAAATACGCACACTTGCACGTTTACTCACACCCAAAACACGTGACAATATCAAGTACAACTGCGGTCGAAGGCACGTGAGTCATCGTCAAAGAATGATCTACTCAATGTTTTGTCAATAGAACTACCGATTTCCTATTAAAGCTGCTTAAATAAACTAGCAAATAAAATATACACATTCTCTCGAATAAGAAGTAGATCACCTTCCTGCACCATGAAACCGCACAGATTTTTGACTGTTCAAAGCAGTGCCACTTGATTTTGCCGGTTCCGCTGACGAGGCGGGATGCAGTCGTACGTCTATTTGGTATATTTCAGTCGTTTGAGACACTCCTCGATCTTCAGTGTCATGGTATTCCGCATTATCTTCTGGAGAGTTATGACTGTCTTCAGCAGGCTGATGGTGATAGATTGATGACGAGTGGTATGGGCGACATGACACTTCAAGTACCATCAATGCAATTAAAGCTAACAGCTGTAAGGAGTAAAAACTATAATTAATGCAAATAATACTTCGTAGGCTATTTTCTATCATTGAAATATATTATAACCTGCTTCGAAAATGCCATCTCTCAGATCGATTACAGCACCGGGCAGATTTCACAGTCAAACTGGTGCTCGATGGCAAATTTTTCAATCATTTATACTACATCAATTAACAAAGCGTGAAGCGGTAGATGATGGGTCTTTTAAACGTCCCGGTCATCATTACACTTCATACTCATCTTCTTTTGCACGGTAGTATTGTGCGTTGGTAAACATTTCAGCTTTTGCGGTGTAAAATGACTCGAGTGTGACCTTGCTCTCCAGATGTTGCTACCATCTAACCTATTTTATTAAGATCTGCAACGGCCTAAGCTTGTTAAGTATCCCACAGTATGCAATAATCGTATATTGATTTCGACTGTTATTTGAACGTTATTTAACTCACATTTTTGTTGGTAAAGAAAAACTGTATACATATAAGTTGATTGGATAGAAGGTTTGATAATTTAAAGGAGTAAATTTAGAACATTAAATCACAATTTATTTCTTTCGACGACCTCTAAAATGTGGTACCATATGTTGAATTCACGAGAAAGGAGTTGTCTCCGCTAGAAGGCTTCATTTGGGCTTTACATGAAAGGACAGTTCAACAACCATTTGCAAAATGCATTACCTAATTCGACGTATGAAACAGCCTTTTTTTTGTTTCGTGTCGATTTGCTATCTAACGTTCGCAGTCAATCTGCTAGCCACTCCTAATAATCAACAACAATCCGATCATTTCGTTCTGACAAAAAAAAACGTGCGCTTTAATGTTTCCTAAAAGGCAATAACAGGTTGCTCTCGATTTTGCTTGATCAAGCGCCGCCCGACAGGGCACCATTCCTTCGTTCCCAAACAAATCGCATTTGGAGGTCACGGATCGTGAGATATGTTCTTTTTTTGCGTTCAACATCCCAAGCAAAAATTCGGTGTCTATCTGGTGCGACATATGCGCGACACACTCAGGCGTTACGCTCCGGTAGAGACAGATCTTGACCGTGATCTGTGACATGTCTGGCGAAAATTTGTTGTACTACATGAGCCCAATAACCAGCGCCCACCTTCGGAGTTCCCCATTCAAGGGCGCCACAATTCAATCCACCTCTTGATCGTGATGGAGGAATTCAGAGTTTATGATTTATTTACACAGGCTGCTTGTCGATTAATGAACATCATTGAAAACATTAGCTTTGAACCGGAGCGTGACGTACGACTGTACCTACACTCCCGTGCAGAAGTTTGGGGTCACCTCATGCAACACTCCCAAAATAACATACAAATGAGTTTTGTTGATATCTATGTAATTATATTTCTAATTGAAACTCTGTATGACTCATCCGAAACGCAATGAGTCAATCTTACTGTGTAGGTATTTTGATATCAACTTTTTTTAATTTTGTTTGCTTAATAATTGATACTTGAAGCTGTGACATTAAAAAAAAAATACACTCTAATTCTGTACTGCTTAAAAATTTGGTCGATCAAATGCGGAGAAAATTTATCATGTTCGAGGCCGACTAAAGTCCACGGTCCATACAAATTTCAAAATTTTGTGTGGACCTAAGACAACGAGAGCGGAGGTGGTCTGGAAATTAAAAAAAATGGCCACGTAATTCATGAACCGCCCCTTTGCAGTTGAAATTTTGAAATATTTGACTACTTCAAGTAAAAATTAAGCAAACATTAATATTTTTTTTAAATACCAACAAATTAAGATTAACTCATTGCCTTTCGAATGAGCCAAAGAAAATTTCAAATATAAAAAGAGGTTGCGTTACCTCTTTTCACCAGAGGCTACCAGAAATATAACATATTGAGTGTTAACAAGATGAAAAACTCATTTTACTACATATAATAAAGATGGCATCGAAATCCGAGGTGGCCGCCAGATATTTTCACTAAAAATAATTCTACTTTTCTTTACTTCACTCGAAGAAAAAAATTGGGGTAGGTAATGTCTGTTACATTACCGCGTGGTTGACGTAGGACTACTATGGATCCAATTAATTCTGGGTCAGACTCTAACAAAAGTGCGGTAGCTTTTTGCAGATGTTATGGTATTTTATAATATACGATACACACTTGGAAAAAACTATCGACTTCGGTAATTCATTTACCGAAATCTCTCGATTATGAGTTCGGCAAACAAATAAATTACCGATCAATCAGTAATTTGTATCGAAAGAACCAACTGTCAAAATTGCTGACTGATCGGTAAATTTTATCGAAGCCAACAAGCCTGCAATGTAATTCAATTTACCGTAAATCTGATATTTTGAAACCAATATTGATCCCTGGAATTACCGTAAAACTCTATTTTATTCAAGCCACCGTTAGTTTTGTGATTTTTAAGGCATATATTGGATATAAAAAGACATATTGTAGGTTGATTTCCCAATCAAACACGACCGTTCGGAACAGTCGTGTTTCGAATAGTCGTAGGAATAGCCCTTGTCAATACAATTTCTGAAATTCAACTTTTAACTTATTTTTTTAAATATAGCCAAAATGAACTACTTGGAAGAAAATCAAAGAATTCAAAATGTTCGGCACCGGCGAGCCCGCAGCAATACGAAATGCCATATGGGTATTACTTTCTCGGATTATCACGGACGCAGTTGTCAGCGCTCTATCAGACATGTAAATCAAAAATAAGTTCCTGGATCATTGATTGTGAGCAAGACGGAGTTCTGAATACCAGCAAGCGGCAGGTTGTTTTCCGGAAATTCAATCAGGAAAAACGGAACTGGTTAGTGGAACTGTACCTAAAGCATCCTATTTTGTATCTTGAAGAGGCCCGACAGCAGTTTGCCATCCACTTCTGAACTTCAATCAGTGCTTCCTCTATCTAAAAAATACTATTTAGTATGGCATTTAATATGTCCTTGATATTTTTCATATTTAACCTTTATAACCTTTATATTTTATACATTATAATGCATATCAGAGATTAATATTTCACTAGTCATATACATTTTCGGCACCTATTCTTAAGACTTAAGAAGATTCATCATAGTTTTCAATCCAAATAAGAAAGCAAGCAACGACGCGTTTCCTGAAGGATATCTAGTTCCACGTTCGTCAAAACGTTTTAAAACATCCATACTTCTGATCTTTTTTTCCGGATTGCGTGTTCTATGGCCTTCAGGTATGTATCAAGGATTCCACAAATCTACATGTTCGATTTTCAGATTTTCTAAACATGCATTACAGGGAAGTTGCTGCAAAACAGTTTTGGCGTAATACGCAGAAATTAGAGCAAATCAAAGACAGTATTGTGAACAACAGAAAGGTGTTTTCTAAAAGATCTCTTATGGAATCTGCTTATCAAGATATTAAAATGTTTTCAACGGTTTTCATGGAACGGCAGCAAGAAATATCGGTGACATGGGAGACAGAAACCGCAAAAATTCACTCGAAGGACCAACCAAGCTAACAATGGCAGCAAAGTTAACTTATTGGGAGCTATATACAAGATTTACATATGATAAATATAAAAATAAATTTACAACTGAAAAAAAATCATTTTCTTTCATTTTTCGTAACTTTTGTTTACAGCAATATAATAAAAATAACTAACTGTATTAAATGTGCAGAATTTTAGAGCTTTAAGCATTGAATGAATAATTTCCAAAAAATCATTTGCTGATATAAAATACGTTTATACTTGACGAAGCTTAATACGTTGAAATGCATCACAATGAGTGAATAGACGGAATATGGTTTTAGAATGGTATTTTACTTATCTACACGCTAAGAAAATAGAATACTAGTTTACATGTGTTTTATGTACAGTTTTCGGTGAATATGCTGTTATTTACCGATACATCTGTGTTTTGTTTTTTCAAATCGGTAAAAAAAGTTACCGAACTCAGAAGGTCTGTTTTAGTGTGTAAAATGCTGTGATAGTGGTTTCTGCGCTCGTGTACATACAGGTTACATGTCACCAACACTACTTAAAGAGTGCTGGTGGAAAATATAAACAAAGATCAGCTGTTCCTAGCAAAATCAAACGGCAGTATTGACTGTTTAACGAGAAACTTGCGACGATCGACGCGTCACCATAATTCATATAACGGAGGGTATTCGAGCTAACTTGGAGGTGATGATTTCGCATTTTGGAGGTTAAAATCATCTCCAAACACTAGCGATTTTGCGGTGGGATGTTGACGTTTGATCACGAATTTTCAACCAGAAAATTTGTTCACGTGTTCGTGATACCGCTCGGCGAGAACTCAATTGTAAGTACCGTTTTGATTCATATTACGGACACTTAAAGACTCAGGGAAATATAACCCAGCATAGAGCATACAAAATAAATCGTTATGTATGATTCCTTAGCGCTATCGAGCGTCGGAAGCCCTTTACTTTCGAACGTTGGGTGAAGAATACGCTTCCGCAACTTCAATAATTTTAAATAAATCAAAATGTGTGGCCTTTTCATGATTCTTATTCCGGACGCTTCCTCACTTTTGCATCATATTCCGGACACTTTGAATCGAATTCCGGACAGCTCATGATAATCATTAATGGAACAGTCAAATCATCAATCGAAATCGTTAAACCACCAAAGAGACATCTAAGGTAGTTGGGCATTATAAACTTTCAAAGATATTTATGGACAAAGTTTATTAAAACGAGCCTTAAAATTGAGAACTTTTGAACAGCAAAAATTGAAACATTTCGCGTGAAATGTTTCCCATACAAAGTAGAGTGTCCGGAATTTGAAGCTGTCCGTGATATGAATCAAAACGGTATTCAATTACGTTATGGTTTCAAGGGAGATCTGTCATTTGGTTTGGAAGTTTTTTCGGAGTTTTGGATTTCAAAGTAAAATATTTCAAAAAATCAGTGGGGGTTGTGTACAAGACACGACCGCATGACGTTAACTACGCCATGTGATTTACTGCATTTGAATTTAAGTCAATTGTCATAATTGCACCTTTAGTTATAATTCAGAATGTAATGGTTTGTAAATTTAAGAACAGTGAGGAGAAGTGCCCCAGACATCGATATCGTCATCGCTGCCGTAAATATAAATTTGCCGTATTGACAATTCCTCTTCTTCTTCTTGGCATAACGTCCTCACTGGGACAGAGCCTGCTTCTCAGCTTAGTGTTCTACAAGCACTTCCATAGTTATAAGGGGTGGTACACAAATTATGTCACCCTAAATTTAGACTTTTTCGACCACCTACCACCCCCCCCCCCCCTCTGTCACGTTTTTTGTATGAGTCCTTCGAAAATTTTGTAAGGCTTGTCACGCTTGGCTTGACCCCCTCCCCCTTGGATCGTGACGTAATTTGTGCATGACCCTTTTACTGAGAGTTTTTATTGCCAAAGTTGCCATTTTCGCATTCGTACATCGTGCGGCAGGTACCGTAATTTCGGGTGAAATTGATCATTTTTCACTGTTTTCTTGGTATAATTTCTAAAATGTTATCAATATCATACAACTAAATGCAGGAAAACAAGTACGACGGTGAACCTCATTAGCTCATGCACCGAAATTTTTTAACAAATGTGATGTTAGTGCCAAAAATCTGGTCTAAAATTAAAAATCGAGGAATCCCATTTCGGGGTGAAATTGATCACTTGTCAACGTTATTATTGTTAGTTTCGAAATCAACTTTACATACTTAATTTGGGCCTCCTGAATCCAAATCTGCTTGCCAAATTCTTAACAAGACAATATTTATGGAAATAATCAATAATTAAATTTCAAGAATACCGCGAAAAACGCCTAAATGTAGGCAATTTCCAAAGGATTTCCCTACTATGTTGCCAAAAATTGAATTTTTCAACAAAACGAGCAAATTAGTAAGAGTTTTGATAGTAAAATCTGTTTTGGAGATATATTGTTAGCATCCTAACAAACTTTCAGGTTTACACCATGGCCAAATCCTTGTTTAGAACTAGAAGTTTATAGTTGTTGATCAATTCCACACTAAACTTGATTCTAGAATTTTACATTAATTTCATAGAAATAAACATTCTGTGGCACAAAAAACTTCACAATACACAATTAGATATTATTTAAGACAAACAACGTTCATTTACTATAGGTTGCAATGAGCTTGGTGCATTATTAGTAAGAAATAAAATCGCTTGACACGGTGATCAATTTCACCCTACTGATCAATTACACCCGAATTTACGGTACGATGAGACTTTATGCCCAGGGAAGTCAAGGAAATTCCAATTACGAAAAGATCCTGGACCAACCAGGAATCGAATTCAGACACCTTCAGCATGGCTTTGCTTTGTAGCCGCGGACTCTAACCACTCTGATAAGGAGGTCCCTATTGGCAATTGTCAATTATTCATAACAAATCAGATATTGTATGATGCTACGAGAAGAACTAAGAGATTATAGCAAATATGTGGTATACACATAAGGAAATATTACACAATTAATTCTTTAGTATACATTTGTTGGCCATGAAAAGGGCCGATTGAACGGTGAGATTCGAGTAACACGGACACACATTTTAACGACGCACATGTTGGAATCCTCCTCGTCTGATGAGGTTTACAGTGGCGATGACGATGGGCGCTTCTACGAGCGGCTTTGGCTGATTTTCTTCAGTCATCTCGTACAAATCTTTCGTTAGCGTACCGATTTCAGAAACCGCGCTGCTAGGGGGACATGGGGCAAGAAGGACACCCGGGGCAAGAGTGCCACCTCTAATTTCACGTGGTTCAAATCAATTTTTTGATGTTTAACGCACGATAAGTATAAATTGAGTACTTATTGAGGGTTGTGTAAATATTACAGTTAAAAATGTTTAGTACAAAAAATTAGAAAAATGTCTTTAACTCACCAACGCAAAATATGCGAAATATTATAAGAATGTAAGACTGGAAAACAAGGTTTGACTCCCAATAAATACAAAACATATTGATTTTTCCGCACAGTATTGATGATTTTCAATTGTTTAATATGACTGTGAGGATTTTTTTTTTCGAAAAAATCCTTTTGACATTAAATTTTTCATATATAATAACAGTATGTCTTATGGGGCAAGAGGGACACCGCAATTTTCTCATATAAAATCAAATGAACTTATATTTTTCTTGTTTAATATTGCATTCAATCAATGTTTCCTACTAAATAAAATCAAAATAAATCATCTTGGACATTCAAAATGGTTTCTGAAAATGTTTACTATTATTGTTACAGTCAAATAAGATGAAAACTAAATTAATTTCGTAAAATTACTTTTTAACTTTAAGTCAACTTTTATCCCTCAGTTTTTATCTTTACTTACTCTACAATTTATCCTTTAGGCGGGGAAATAAAAATATACAAAATTTGTGGCATTTTGCTCTGGTGGTTTTATTGCCCCATACGAGTGGCACTCTTGCCCCGTGCCTCGTTTAAAAAGCTCATAAGAAGGGACATTTTCAAAAATCTCAAATCATCATGTGTTTCTTCTATTTTTGAAATCTATCGATAACATCATTTAGAAGAAGAGCGGAGCTTGCCCCTACACTGGAATAATCTTCAAAAATTGTGCTTATCAACCATGATTTGAACCTATATATCTTAAGGTGTCCTTCTTGCCCCCAGCCCCCCTAACTGGATTCGCAACAGCTTGATGATCAAGAGCTCTGTGGCACAGGTAGCGAAGAGCTGACCAGGTTCGGCGGACCTCTTACCAGCTCGAAAGCGAAAATGGAATGAAGCCGAATAAGACGAAGAAAATATGTTATATACCCTTAGAATAGCAGATTGTGCTCCTTCTTTTCGTATTCTTCGCTTTCTGATCTGGGAAACAGGCCATATGAAATTGATGTCTTGGTAGGGGATGTACAAGATGAGCATTATGCTGTTGTTGCATCCCGACGGCACTGCAGCAGCGTCCTCGGAACCATCCTTAAATTGCCGTATTGTCTATTATTCGTAATAAATCAGATATTGTATGTATGTATGTGGTAAACACATTAGGAAATATTACACAAATAACTCTTTAGTACACATTTGTTGGCCCTAAAAAGGGCCGATTGAATTGTTGATTTCGAGTATCACGGATACATGTTTGACGGCGCACAGGTTGAATTCCTCCTCGCCCGAAGAAGTTTGCGGTGGCGGCTTCTTCGGGGTCTTCTTCATCGCGCCGGTCTTTGAAACTTGGCGGGGTTTTGCTTAGGAACTGCCTTCTTTTTCTCCTCCTCCTTCTCGAATGCCAGCCACAGCCCCAGTTTCCCGAGATTTCACTTCACTCTTGCCAATCTTGCCGACATCGTAGTTTCCGCCGATGTATATCTCGTTCACCTGCAGGGATTCGTTCCGTAGGGCTGCGATGGCGGCCAAAACCATCTTATTTTCTTGTGGACTGCTCCCTCTTCTTCTTCTTCTTGGCGGCGGCAGCGTTGATGGCTTTGGCTTCGGACGGCATCTTCTTTCGGTCGGTCGATAATCAGTTTGATTTGAGCGAAGCAAGACAAACTGAGGGGTCCTTCGCTATCGATGTCTGTGCCTGAGAAGCACGCCCGGTCAGAGCAAGCCGATCGGTTGCTGAGATGCGAGCCAATCGGGTAGTGAAAAGTAAATGACGTCAACTTTTCTCTAGCACCCCTATTTATAGATTTGCTTGAAATCAACGTTCTCTTTTAAAACAGTTTTTAAACTATTTGGACAGGTACAGTTGTGTTCAGAATAATAGTAGTGAAAGCCAATTTTCATACAAAATGCTCAACTTTGGCATGCTGTAACTTGGTTTCCAACTTGGATTTTTGTTGGAATTTTATGGGCTAAATACATTCTTGAAGATGAACCATGAAATATATTTGAGAAAAATTCGTGAGTAACGTATTAGAAAAGTAAATTTAATTGAGATCATAGTGCAGACAAAAACTTCTTAAAATTATATCTGGGTTTCGATTTTGAGAAACTTTTAAGAAAAAAGTCTCGTTTTGAAAATAAGTAGGGTGTTAAGGGATTATCTATTCTAACTTTTCCATGTTACTAAACTCATTTGATTTATGCCGTTATGTATTTCAAAATAGCTTTGGGTTGTTCCGTGAAGTTAACCTGCATGGAAAGTTAAGGAATCTACTTCGTAAGTCACTGGAAATCACCAGACAATTGTGCGATGCACTTATTGCTTGGTTGAAAATAGAATCAATATATATGAGAGATTTAGCAGGTAAAATAAAACGGTTAACGTTTGCAGGAGTTCCAACTTGAATTATATTGAAGTAATATCATCTTTAGATTGAACACATCAACGATATTGACCAAACATTTTTTTTTCGCTGATGGCAAAATATAGTTTTACTAACGAAGCTCAAATTCCTTAACACCCCATTTTGCATTTTCGTCAAATATCACACATTTTTATGATTATCTCAGAAATCTGCCATAGGATCATCTTCATTGTAATTTGCTTTTGATATACACGCCGGGAGAATGGTAGGACTGTGTTTAGTTCAATTATTGACATAGTAGAAGTTGCTCG
Source organism: Aedes aegypti (assembly GCF_002204515.2). Lineage (NCBI taxonomy): Eukaryota > Metazoa > Arthropoda > Insecta > Diptera > Culicidae > Aedes > Aedes aegypti. Next base: position 178,750,229 of record NC_035108.1, on the reverse strand, counting down.
AAATTTAGGCAGAACTTATTTTTTCATCCCTTAACACCCCATTTTACGGTACTGAATTTTATTATCACAAGATTTGAAAATTTTCACACTATCGGCTAAAAAGTAAAGCACTAGGTGATATCGCTCAAAATAATAGTAGTTTTTCTTTTGAAAATTTTTGTTCAGCAACAGTGACGGGGTTGGTGGTCTGATGGCTACCACTTCTGCTTCATATGCAGAAGGTCATGGGTTCAATCCCAGGCCCGTCCCTTTCCTCGTACTTTCTAGTTGTATATCTCTCACTTGCTTCTATCTTCCATTCTAAATATATCACACTCAAACTATTTGTTCATAGCAAACGCTAGAACCAGAGACGGACATGAAACCGTTTCCCTAACGCTTCCTACTTCCACGCGCACACCTTTCTTACGCCTGATACATAGGCAGTCTGCTAACCACAAAAGCAAACCTCTCTGCCATGCCTTTCCCCCAATCCATACACTCCCGCATGAACTGACGTGGATGCAGTGGAATATACGGTCTACGTGGGAGTCAGTTCAATGCATCATCAATTCCTCCCCCTTCCCCTCATTGGTCTGCATTCTGACGTGGCAGGTGCCATTGTTGCCTAAAAATAGAAGATCACCAGCACTTATACACTGAGGATGCCTGTTAGTCCCAAGCAGTCATTCGGTTGGTTCCTTGTGTAAGTGCAGCTGATCTGGCGATACTGGAGTGCATCCACGGGCGGCCAATCAAGCTCAAGCTCAAGCTGAAAATTTTTGTTCAGCAACAATTTTATAAAAAATGGCTTGTTTATACATTTATAGCTTGGGTGGAAATGGTAGAAACGATGAATAAAGAAAAATTCAAAAACTCAATATACAGCAGATATTAAAATTATTTAAACTACTATTATTTTGAGCGATTTCACCTGGTGCTTAAGATTTTAGACGGTAGTGTGAAAATTTTCAAATCTTGTGATAAAGAAATTGAGTAGGGAAAGTGTACCAGTTGTGGACATAGTGGTTCCCTATTTGGCCATATGCGAAATTCGGATAACTTTCACATTTTTAATCTTTTTGAATGTTTTAACATCAAGATATATCGTTAATTTTACTGCTAAAACACAAAAAAACTTTTAAAAATGTTGAGACATTCAAATTATCACTCATGGCGAAATAGGGAACCACTATGGCCATAACTGGTACACCTACCCTATATTTGTAGTTCACTACCAAAATTTCATGTCGATTGCTCATTTGGAAACCAAGTAACAACATGCCAAAATTGAACATTTTGTATGAAAATCGGCTTTCACTACTATTATTCTGAACACAACTGTATTTGGGATTCAGTAAGTGAACCACATGAACCCTTGATGTCCTGTCTTTCGATTGAGGTACTTATCAAGACATTTCGTTAATCCAGCGAAAAGTTATAAACGTTTAAAATATTTCATGCCAACGTAACGCTCTTGGGTTTGAAATTCCAATTTCACTCCTGTATAGAGAAGAAAGACGTAGTTCTACGTCAAAATAGTATTTATATGGTGCGCATCGTCATATGCTTTTTTAATGATCGTTAACATTGCAAATTTATCTATAAAAATGATCCCAATATTCTTCTGAAACGGTGCACGTTTCCCTGAAGTCATCTAGTGATAAAAAATATTGATTTGACTAATCCAATGGTTGAATAATTGAATTTCAAAAGATATTGACGTGTTGTTTATTACACTTTTTGTGATTAAAAATGCCAAATTTTCAAACTCTGTCAAAAAACAATCCAAGAGTGCTGCAAATCATTTGAAAATGGCCGTTCTTTCTACACTTTTCTTGCACTTCAAGACCCATATAGACGCGTCGCTGATTCATCCAAAAGTTTTATTTTGTCGAACAGTGTAATCTCGGTATTTCCGAGATCCAACAACTCTCTTTAACTTCCGCGAGATGTTTCTCTAAACTAAAAATACTAATAATTAATTGAATTTGAAAAATCTATTTGCTGATTTTACGATGTTGCTTTACACGAAAAACAGTTGCTGAATTGCTATTCAATGCTTGGAATCCACAAGTAGACTTGTTCGATGTTATGCTGTATATAGAAATAATAAACACATCTTAATGAGGAAAAAGTACACACGGCGCCGTAAAACATCAAAAATGTAGACTTGTGATTTCATTCACTATATCGTTCTTTCTTGACCCAATCTCACCCCTATTTTCAATGTTTTAGACACCGTATCAAAAAATTGAAGTTTTTGTGGAAAAACCAAAATTCCTGAAAATACGAGTAGATTGAATTGAAAAGGCTTTCGACATTCTAGTTATATACCAATAAACATTGAAGTGCATGCGAGATACTTTTCTTAGTAGCCACAAAATCCACAACTTCATTCTAGTATAAAATTAAGAGAACAAGATTTAGTTTTTTTGTTCAAATGTCTACGAATTAAGATTAGCTTATTGCCTTTTAAATAAGCCATAAAGAATTTCAACTAGAGTTGCAATCATAGAGATGTAGACAAAACACTTTTGTTTGTTTTTCTAAGGAGTGATCCCAAACTTTTGCACGGGTGTGTCCCGGCCAGCAGGATGGTTTCGGAACAGGGAGCAACTGCCGCCGGGCTGAGGAAACAAACTCTTTGGCTACACAAATTGAAAGGCGGGAGGGAGCAATGGGTTTTGATTGATGGCTCTTTAGTGATCGACGGTGGTCGTGATTTCGCGGGTGGTATATGCTTCATTGAGCGACACGCGCGTCGATTAAATTCGACACTAATCAGTACTGGCAGTGGCGGAATTCAGAGGTCATTACTGGCCGTTGTGCATTCTAAGACTTGGAGTGCGCATAGGCTGTCTGAGTCGATCGGAACGTGGACATTTTGGGTACCTCAATGAGTCACATTCTTTGGCTTCGAGACAGGTTGTTCTCCCGGTGAACTTTTATTAGTGTTCAGTTGAGTTGACATTGAACTTTCAAAATGTTCGTATTTATTCCTGGAGGAATGTTCGCCCGATCAACGTTCTGTTAGACGCAAATCAAAAATAAATGGTGAAATATTTTCGATGTTTATAAAGTTATAGTGACGACTTCCTTCGGAAGGGAAGTAAAGCCGTTGATCCCGACATGAACTAGCCCTGGGCTGAAAATCTCGTTAATAAACATAATAAAAAAAATCAAATTACGGGATAAGATAATGATTTAACGATTAAACGATAATCAAATTGAAGAATTTTGGGTTTCGTCATCAAATTTAAGGAATTTTGAATTCTAGTCTGCATCATTTATTTTTTATAGAATTTATTTTGTAAACCGTTAGTAGAACTTTATTATTCAAATGCAATTTGGCTACATACAGTTTCTAAAGATATAGGGAATACTTACTTAATTTATCACATTAAGAATATAGTTGAAGATTAATAAATAGATTGAACGCTAAACAGAATGACAGCTCTATTACACAGGCAATGGACAACCTATTTTGACAGAGCTGTTTCCTATTACTATCAACTCGATTCGTATTGCACTAGAGAGGAAAAATAACTGGAACATAATTAGGAATGCACTTAGGAGTAATTCCTGGCGTAAACGGGAACCCTCCTCTGCTGTTGTTGGTTCATCATCGATTGGATAATTTTCTGTGACGCAGCCATCTGCACATCTGGTGAACTGGAAAAAAGCACCGGGCCGGTTCGTGCCTGTCGGACAGGTGTTGGAGGTTGGAAATAGCTGGAATAGTCCGGTCGTGGAGGACCTCCCCGTGCCTTGAACTGATAGACTTTCGGGGTCGTAAAATGTTTGAGACCCGGTGTAGTGTACGGCTTCAGAAGATTTTTCTTAGGACTACTCGATTGGCGTATGCCACCTAGTTTGGCTTTCTGTAATGTCACGGGATGTGCTACTTGATTATTGTATTGGGCGAATGGTTGATAGATCACGTCTTTCTTGTAATATGGACCCAGTTCTTTCTCACCCAGATTGGAAAAATCAACCAATGGTGAAACTGGTTTTAGCTTTGATAGATCAGGTGCCTTAACTTCTTCGATCCGAATAGTTGGTTTGAAGCTGTCTTTAGTGAAATCAAACTCTTTGGAGAAAAAATCTTCCTTTCCACCACCATAGGATGGGCGATATCCTTTGTGTTCATGAGCAAAGTTTACGTGAGGTTTCAGTTCAAGCAACGCCGGCGTTGGTCGCTTCTTCTCGCTCAGCTCTGCAATATCTTGTTCGTGTTGCGGCACATCTGAACTAAGAATGATATGGTCCTGATTTTTGCTGTAGTGATTGATTTTTGACTGCGAATGATTTTCATCGTAACGATAGTGTTCGTGCTCGTCAACGACGGGATGCGCATTAGGGCCATGAGTTTTCACCACCTATGTGAAAAAAGAATATTGCAATTATTGCGTATCTAAATGGTAATTTGACTTACCGCATTGAATCCCGTTTTAGAATCGGCTGTGTAGTCCACCTCGCGGATTGATCCATCCGGTTCTACCACACTGTAGTGGCCTTTAACGATGCCGTCATCACGAGTTTCCCACTGGGATTTAACGTCACCACTGTGCAGATCTTTGACACCATAGCTGAAGGAATATGAAGGATGTGCCTGTAATGAAGAATGGAAAATAATTATTGTAGGTATTTCGATGAAAAATATTTTTTTCTTATTTTTATTACAACGTCTCCAGTTATTACAACGTCAATTTATCCTCTGATAACCAACAAGTATTTTAGTGCAACGAAGCATGGGTTCGGTCGAAGGAAACTCTTCGTCAAAAAAAAAATATCTTGACTTAGGCTACTGGGTGTTCTCTGTTGTCCGTTGTCTTATTTTGTGATCGTTCAGTCTGTAAGTCTTTGTCTGAAGACCATAACTCCCCCGAACTAACGTATAAACTGCTTGGAGAGCTACACTGGCTTCCAACCACTCCAGGAAAACTAGTTCAGCAGCATGAGATTTCTGAACTGTGTCGCAGGGTCGGCATGTTACTGGGTAATCGGAGTGGCTTCGCGAACAAAGTATGAAATTATAAGAAAATTCACATTATTAAACTTTTTATTGGAGACGGACTTGTTGTAGTGGTTAGAGCACACGCCTCTTACACCGAGGACCTGGGATCGATTCCCACTCCCGAGATGACTTATGACAAAAACAGGTTATATTGACGACTTCCTTTGAAAGGAAAGTAAAGCCATTGATCCCGAGATGAGCAAACCAAGAGCTCAAAATCTCGTTAATAAAGAATAAAAATGGCCTTTGTGTGGCGTGTAAATAGGTGTGGGCTAAACATTTCGTGGGGCGTGTAAGCGAAACTTTGGGAATTTCTGTACTCACTGCTGCAGTTGCCATTTTCCCTTTAATTGAATTGGCCCACACGGCTGCTCCTGCACTATCATGTGGCCAGAAACTTGCAGCGCGGCTACTTAGGGTTGATAATTGCGAATTGGCTGTTTCCAGCGGGCATTTCTGGAATGGTTTCGGTGAACTGGCGTCTTCCTTCATTGTCGGATTTGACTTGGCTCAGGACGAGAATGGAATGACCGTGCCGAGAAAAGTGATTAAGGCCGAAGGTCTGAGGGATCCGTCGAATGACGGACGAGGGCAAGTTCTTTGCTGCCAAATGTACTTTCGACTAAATGTCATTCGACCAAACGTCATTCGACCAAATGTCATTCGACGAAATGTCCTAAAGCCTTCTTTGCTATTAAGCTCGGAAGCCACCTGGACTGGCCGTTTGTGACCGTTCTAAATAACGGTTACGAGGTCCTGAACGGAGGCAGGCCTGCATCTCAATTCCATTCGTCCCAAAAAGGGGGGAAGGGGGTTAAATATTTGTATTTAATTTAATTTATTTAGTTAACATAAGGACTGTTCATTTTATAAAGTGGACACCTTGTGCATGCTGTATCTTTTTAATTTATCAATGAAATTTCAATCGGTTTTCTGCACATCGTTTGACTAGTATTGTACAATGTTGTGATAATAGAAATTATCCAAAATTAATTAAATTTCAATATGGAACAACGATTAGAACGGTCGGTTTTTGGAGGTTATCAAAATCAATGATTGTTAGAAATTGGCTGGAAAATTTGACAATTTATATTTTTTATTTTCAAAAAGGGCTTGTTCTTCGAAAGTATCATCAACTAGAAGCCTGATGGAAAAAATCGAGTTATTTTTGGAACAACAATTTTACAGATATAATAACATCATTTTCCCCTATATTTTTAGAGAAAACCATTTTAAAATTGAAGGGGATCGGTATGAGTAGAATTATTTTGGTTAAAAGTATGTCCTGACGGAAGTCCTAATATAGTATTAATATGAAAAATGACTTACGCCTTCATAGAGTTACTTATTAAGTCCCCAGGTGACATTTAAAGCACAATAGATACACAATTGCTTTATTCTTAGAAGACCTTTCAAAGTACATTGACAATCATCAAAATTGGCAACACTGCTGTAATAAAATCGACTTAATTTTGCACCTATTATTTTTGTAATATGTTATTCTGAGATTACCAATTGAAATTTTCGGAGAAAACCATTTACAATTTGCTGCAGATCGATAAATATGCGTACACGATTTTAAAAGTATGAGACTTTTTAGTAAAACTACCATAAACAGTAAACTTTGTGCTTAGGACTGTGGTTTAAACGCACGATTTGGCTCTCGTTTGCACAAATATAGTTTATTTAGTAAACCAGACCAGTTTTGAACACGCTTTTTACTTTCCTCTTTTGCTGGGAGTGAAAGGATGGTGTATCAGCAAATTTGGCCATAAATGGGTGCATCACTAAAGTTACCTAATGTCAGAGAATGGTGGAATATAGTTGATTTTTTTTAAAGCTATACCTTTTGTAGAATAGTAAAGGATACAAACATACAATATGTTCATAAAAATTAGGATTTTTGTTTTGCGATAAATAATGTTAAACTTTGACGAACAGCTTTTCTTAGGAGTTTTTGGAAAAATTATTTGGCTCTTCAACCAAAAGCATTTTCTAAGATCTTATATTTTAATAGTATTGTAGAATAATAGTTGAACGATGCACAGAAAACCGATTACGATTTTATCAATAAATAAAAAAGATATAGCAAAACACAAAGTGTCCACTTTATAAAATGAACAGTCCTTATCAGGGACGAAAAAAATCATGCTTACTATACTCAATTCACTGGATTTATGCCACCATCAAAGTAACCGCACCACTACCAATATGATTGTACCAATGAAGATGGCACAAAAGTAGATAGGCAAAACAAACAACGATGCCCGTATGTCGTTGGTGTTTTTGATTATCAGAAGCAAAAGAGTATCAGTTTTAGAAAATTGATTATCAATGAGGTTCAAATTAATTAAAAAATATGATGCTATACGGGTAATGAAGGATCCGATGCACGGAATGGATTATATTGACGCGTCTTTAGTGTGTCTCGTGCAAAAATTACAACTTCCCGAAGCGGAATGTTAAAAAGTCAAGCTAGTTAGAATGAATATCATTTTTTGTTTCCGATTATCAAAAAGCGGTTGAGTAGCAGCAGGTTAAAAGGAAACTGACAATCTTGCGCAAGCGCTTTTCCAATCTTTGTTGTGTTGTCAAGGTGAGGATAAAATCAAATAAAAATCAACGAAGATGCTACCCAGAAAGTATCAATGTAGGCGAGAGTAGATTGAGTATTTTCGTCCCTGGTCCTTATAAACAGATAACCGGCCGCTGGCAAGGATGGTATCGGAGCCGAACTCATCAAGATGGGCCCGGACAGGTTGGCCGCTTGTCTGCATCGGCTGATAGTCAGAATCTGGGAAACGGAACAGCTACCGGAGGAGTGGAAGCAAGGCGTTATTTGCCCTATCTACAAAAAGGGCGACAAACTGGAGTGTGAAAATTATCGTGCAATCACCATCCTAAACGCCGCCTACAAAGTGCTATCCCAGATTCTCTTCCGTCGTCTATCACGATTTTGTGGGAAGTTATCAAGCAGGTTTCATCGACGGCCGCTCGACAACGGACCAGATCTTTTCTGTGCGGCAAATCCTCCAGAATTGCCGTGAGTACCAGGTCCCTACGCACCATTTGTTCATCGATTTCAAGGCGGCATACGATAGTATCGACCGCGTAGAGCTATGGAAAATTATGGACGAGTACAGCTTTCCCGTGAAGCTCACAAGATTGATCAGAGCAACGATGGACGGTGTGCAAAACTGCGTGAAGATCTCGTGCGAACAGTCCAGTTCGTTCGAGTCTCGGCGGGGACTACGACAGGGCGACGGACTTTCGTGCCTGTTGTTCAATATTGCGCTTGAAGGTGTCATGCGGAGAGCCGGACTTAACAGTCGAGGCAGGATTTTCACGAGATCCGGACAATTTGTTTGCTTCGCGGACGACATGGATATTATTAGGAGAAAATTTGAATCGGTGGCAGATTTGTTCACCCGCCTAAAACGCGAAGCAACAAGAGTCGGGCTAATGGTGAATGCGTCGAAAACAAAGTACATGCTGGTTGGCGAAACTGAGCGCGACAGGGCCCGCCTAGGAAGCAGTGTTACGATAGGCGGGGATACCTTCAAGGTGGTCGACGAGTTCGTCTACCTCGGATCTTTGTTGACGGCTGACAACAATGTTAGTCGGGAAATACGAAGGCGCATCATCAGCGGAAGTCGGGCCTACTATGGACTCCAGAAGAAACTGCGGTCAAGAAAGATTCACCCCCGCACCAAATGCACGATGTACAAAACGCTCATAAGAACGGTAGTCCTCTACAGGCATGAGGCGTGGACTATGCTCAAGGAGGACTTGCAAGCTCTTGGGGTTTTCGAACGCGGCGGCGTGCAGGAGAACGGCGTGTGGCGGTGAATGATGAACCAAGAGCTCGCTCAACTCTACGGCGAACCCAGTATCGTGAAGGTAGCTAAAGCTGGAAGGATACGCTGGACAGGGCATGTTGCAAGAATGCCGGACAACAACCCTGTAAAGATGGTGGTCGCTACGAATCCGGTCGGAACAAGAAGGCGTGGGGCGCAGCGAGCTAGGTGGATTGACCAGGTCCACCAGGACCTGGAGAGCGTGGGTCACAGTCGAGGATGGAGAGAAGCGGCCATGAACCGAGTGAGTTGGCGAAATATTGTTGGCGAGGCTTTATCAAGATAATTGATGTAAAGCCAAACAATGATGATAAATAGATAACACTGAATCAACAATTTCACGCCACAATACTCGGCTCGTGACCGCATTTCTCCATCCTCGGTTCAGCCCCACGCTCGTCAAATAGATGCGCACTTGATCCACCCACCTAGCTCGATGTGCTCCACGCCTTCTTATACCAACCGGATCCGAAGCGAACCCCAAAGTTTGCTGTCCGGCATTCTTGCAACATGCCCTGTCCATTGTTACCTTCCAGGATACAGGGTTCGCCGTAGAGTTGTGCGAGCACGTGGTTCATCCTACGCCGCCACACACCGTTTTCCTGCACACCGCCAAAGATCGTCCTAAGCACCCGTCATTCGAAGACTCCAAGTGCTTGCAAGTCCTCCTCGAACATCGTCTACGTTTCATGCCCGTAGAGGACTACCGGTCTTATGAGCGTTTTGTACATGGTTCATTTGGCGCGAGTGTGAATCTTTTTTGACCGCAGCTTCTTATGGAGGCCATAGTGGGTCCAACTTCCACTGATGATGCGCCTCCGTATTCCACGGTTAACGTTATTGTCAGCCGTCAGCAAGGATTCAAGGTAAACGAACTCATATCATCCGCGAAGCAAACAAATTGACTGGATTTCGTGAAAATTGTACCCCGGTTGCTAAGCCCGGCTCTCCACATAACACCTTCTAGCGCAATATTGAATAACAGGCTCGAAAGTCACCATCACCTTGTCGTAGTCCCCGGCGGAATCCAAACGAACTGGACTGTTCTACTGAAACCTTCACACAATTTTGCACACCCTCCATCGTGGCTCTTATCAGTCTCGTGAGCTTCCCGGGAAAGCTGTTTTCTTCCATGATTTTCCATAGCTCTACGCGATCCCTATTATAGTATGCTGCCTTGAAATCGTTTTTTTTTTTAAGGTTAAGCATTGGAACCTGGTATTTACGACTTTTTTGGAGGATTTGTCGTATAGTTGAGATCTGGTCCATTGTCGATCGGCCGTCAACGAAGTCGGCTTGAGATGATCTGAGATAATACTTTGTAGGCCACATTTAGAATGGTAATCGCCCGAAAGTTCACACAATTTAGCTTGCCGCCTTTCTTGTAGATGGGGCATATTACCCCTTCCTTCCACTCCTCCGGTAGCTGTTTTCCAGATTGTGCCTATCAGCCGGTGCAGACAGATGGCCAGCCTCTCCGGGCCCATCTTTATGAGCTCAGCTCCGATACTAGCCTTATCAGCAGCTTTATTGTTCTGGGACTGGTGAATGGCATCCTTAACCTCCCTCAAAATGGGGGCTGGTTGGTTTCTATCACCCACAGTACTGACGAAGGCATTGCCTCCGTTGTCCCGTCTTTCAGATGATTATAGAACAAAGCCACACCTCGAATTTTCAAGAGCACAAGTCTTGAGAACTAAGCAGCGCTCCGCGTTGAAAATGTATCCGATTGGTCACCACTAGCAAGTAAGCAATTTGATCGATTTTCAACGCGAACTGTCTTAAGATTCTCCAGATTTGTGCACTTGAAAATTCAAGTTTGGCTTCATTTTATAATCACCTTCATTGCCTGTGCTCTCAACGCCATTCAGGTGTCCGTCAAAGTGCTGCTTCCACCTTTCGATCACCTCACGCTCGTCCATCAAAATGCACCCATCCTTATCCTAGCACATCCTGACTCGCGGCACAAAACCGTTGCAGGATGCGTTGAGCTTCTGATAGTGTTTCTTGAGACCGACACAGCTGTTCCATCTTCTCGCACTCCGTCTCCTCTATGCGGCTTTTTTTGTCCCGAAAGAGGCGGGTCTGCTGTCAGCTGGGTCAGCATTCCTTATAAAGTTTTTTTTTTCATATAGGGTGCAGAGCTACTTGGATACTTCCATGAATCACTTTGGCATGAGGGGTTTTTCTCGGCCAAATTTTCTGAAATTTGCAATAAGAAGCGCTTTAGTATGAAGCATATTGTGGCCAAGTATGAGCTTTGTATCTTTCAAAAATCCCCACTGCCGAAGTGAATTAAAAGTGCCAAGAATAGAATACAGCTCCTAGGTAACAACATTAAAAAAAAACACTAGGCCGGATTTTAGCAGCAAATGAAAGAGAAAAGTCTTGGCCTTCAACTGTCGAAATTTGGGACATGCCGATTTTTTTGTTATAAAGTTACATTGAAAAGACACCGTGCAAAACGTGAGTGTCCAAAGTAGCCCCCGGATTAAAAAATAACCTCATCTGACAGTTTCATGCGCTGAATACAGCTTTTTGTTTTTTTTTTCAACATCCCTTCCTCAACATATGATTTCATACATATAACACTATTTTTATTCACCATAGGAAATAATTGTATTTGATTCAATCTCGCTATTCAGCAGTTTTATGGAATATTCGTGAAATACACGTTTTACAATTTATAGATAAGCGGGGCCCAGATAGCCGTAGCGGTAAACGCGAAGCTATTCAGCAAGACCAAGCTGAGGGTCGTGGGTTCGAATCCCACCGGTCGAGGATATTTTCGAGTTGGAAATTTTCTCGACTTCCCAGGGCATAGAGTATAATCGTATCTGCCACACGATATACACATGCAAAAATGGTCATTGGCATAGTAAGCTCTCAGTTAATAACTGTGGAAGTGCTCATAAGAACACTAAGCTGAGAAGCAGGCTCTGTCGCAGTGAGGACGTAACGCCAGAAAGAAGAAGAAGAAGAAGAAGATAAGCGTTTTATTATATTATGCGTTTGTTCGCACTGTATAAGAAGTGTTTAGTATTACGAAATTGATCTCATAAAACCATAAAAATCTTACTCCGTTAAAGCCGTTCCAGAACCAATAACAAAATACTTCTTAGAAATAATTACCTTAACGAAGAATATATCATTTAGAACATATTGTTGTCAAGAGCAAACTTCGCACGATCCAGCTGTCTCAACATGATTTATAGCACCTCGAAAACGCTGACATCGGTTGAATGATTGACAATCGACACACATTCATTACAAGCCGCCAGCGCTGCCGGTGCGTTTCACAGTTTTACTAAGTCTTATCATTCAGAGTGCGCCTACCCTACCAGCTCCAAAGGGTACTGTCAATCTAGGTATCTGCTAGGGTATCAGCGGCAAATTAAAACCCATGAAAATCAAAATTTTCCGTCCGGTTTTCTGCCTGCAACTTTGTTGAGCCCAATTATTGTTGGTTCCTGCATACACTAACCGTATACTATCTAATTTTTGTCGCTTATTTCAATTGCCTTAGCAAGAGATCTGGTGTATCTTATGGCTCTCACTTTGATTATTCTGGCCCGAAGGCGGTACGTGCTTAATAAGAAATTTATGATAATTTTTTTAATGGTATGAATATGCTAAACTCGATGTTAATAAAAAAAATGGTATCGTTTGAGCATACTTGGTCTGGGCACTAGGTCAGTCGATCAGGTGCAAGAGCATTCCGCCTTCTTCTGAGTGCGTGCATCTAGTAGTGGACAGACCTCAATGTTCAATATGGCCACCCGGGTTCAACGTAATCCTTCTTGTCTTATGGAGGCACGGCGAACAGGGCAGGTATGTACCCAAACCTAGCCTGTACATGCACTTGCCGACATTGATTGGTTAGAGGGCTTTTATTTCTCCACCGTGGTTGCGCATAATTTGAATTGACGTTGAGTGAAGTCGACCGTAATTAAGTGCTAAACCAAATCTGGCGCAGAACACCGCTGGAGGTTAACTTGGATCATAGAATTTAGATCGCGAGCTGATGGACAGAACATCGGCGATACTTCATTTGAAATACCTACAGCAGGCTAAGGGGTCGTCCATTAATTAGGTAAGGGCTTATGGGGGGAGGAGGTGTTTGAGATTTCTTACGCGCCATACAAATTATTTTCAATTTTCATACAAAAAATCTTACTATGGGGGGAGGGGGAGTCTAAAAACCGCCAAAATTGTCTTACGTAATTAATGGATCGCCCCTAAAAAAAAGAAACATTGATGTTGTTATCTAAGAGGACATGGAGTCTGACACGATCACGATGATGGCAGCACTTTTGGTAATGGAAATAATAATTTGTTTTGATATTGGATTTACTTCATCACTTCTGAAAGAGAACTTGTTATTAGTACAATAGAAATAAAACACTAAAATCAGCGATGCTCGTCTCTTCAAGACTAAGCTTGCCCAAACAAAGACGCGTAACACGATTGATCCTGCTTCTTCTGCCCACCCCCGCAGGGACAAGTGACACTACCGAAGGATCCTTCACTACTCATGGAAATCTTAAGTTTTTGAACAAAAAAAAATCCTTGATTTTGCGAGCCATAAGGTATCTATTTTACTATCGCCCAATATACATGTGAAAAATAGTGAAATTGATGAGATGAGAAGCAGCCTTTGTTCTAATGTGGACGTTATTCCGAAACGCAGGTATATCATTTTGAGGTTGGAAAATCTAGCGGCCATCTTGGTTTTTAGAAGTTGAATATTTTTTACCACCTCAGCGCGCATCATGTTGAATTATGAGGCCTACGTTAAAAAAAATCAGATTCTTTCTTTCTTCTCTTATCTCAGCTGTTCAACTGATTGGTCATTTCTATCAATGGTTTCAGACCAAGTATAAGAAAGAAATAATGTTTTTTTCAACTCGTAGATATGCAGAAAAATCTTTCAGGTAGCAAATAAGCGTTAAGAAATGATATTTGATAATTTGTTTTTAAAGCTGAGGGGATGGTTCTGTTCCAGGAGGGACGTAACGCCAGGAAAAAGAAGAACAAGAAGAAGATTAATTGTAACGGTAGCATTAAAATTCCACATGTTGAGTGCTTACAAGGTGAAAGCTCATTCTACTACTTAAAACCAAGATGGCGTCAAAATCCAATATGGCCGCCAGATTTTTTAATAGGATAAATACCATTGCTAACCTAGTTTTTGTAGCCTATCTTACCCAATTTTTCCTCAGCTTTCTTATAATGATCTCAGAACTCAAAACAAGCGATGCGCTAATGGTGATAAAAAGGATTTTTCAAACAAAATTCAAGATGGCGGCCAAATTCAAAATGGCCAACAACTTTTTTTCAACATCAAATGAAAGCCATATCTTTTGTCTATACGTGGCACTAAGTTTGCTGTGTGTTTCAAGGTTTCAGCGAGAATTGCTCAATAGTTTGTTTGAAAAAAATACTGATACATCTTCATGAACTTAAGTTAAATCCTGTTTGCAGAGAACATTTTAGAGCAAATCTCGTGGTTTCTCCGATGTTAAACATTATCAGCGCATTTATGGTGCATTATCACCGCATTTATGGTGCCTATGTGTGCTGACTGCCAGGACATCTTACGGAAGGAAGCTGACGTGAGGAAACTACTTCACCAACAGGAACAACTTCTGGAAGCAATCCGCTCCCAAACAGATGTAAACCAACGAGTGGTCGCTGACATAAAAAAAAAGTTACTCAATGTCGGAACTTTTCGACAGCATTGAGCTGTTGCTAAATGACCTGAAAGAAACAGTAAACAATAATAACGGTCAAATTACAAGCACAGTCAGTCAGCACGTAAATTTGTGTGACTCACGCATGCACTCCATAGTTAATGAGTCCAACTTGGTGATGTCGCAAAAAATCGACGAGCTTTTGGACAAACGGCTGACTAATGTCCACAAAGACATTCTACGACTAACGGAAAAAACCGAGAATCTTTCGATCCTGAATAATGACCAAACACTTTTAAAAAAATAGTGCAGATTCACTTCAGGAAATTCTCGAGGAAATAAAATTTGTGTCCGCAACTATTTCTACGTCAAAAATAACTGAAAATCAATGCCCTCAAACGAGTTTGGAAGAGGAACTAGCAAAAAGTTTAGACAACAATCAAGTGTCTGAGCAGTCACATCAACATCACCAGCAAAAACATTTGAAAAAATCAAATCCACCCCATCTGGAAAATGGTAATACTGCCATCGCTGCTCTATTTGCTGAACGTCGAGCAAAGTTTTGCAATTCAAATGCAGCAGCTCAACTAAAAATTAGCACCTCTCGATCTGGTTGGCGTACCTTAGGAAACAAACGGTGTTGGAGGCAGGATTGGTCTGCATACGACTTAAAGCAGACTAATCTACAGCTTCAGGAAAAAGCTGCCGAAAAAGCCAGACAAAGGAGAAAACGAAGAAAAGAACAGATCTCACGAGTCAGTTATGAGCAAACCGTAGACAGTAGAGCTATACCTAAACTACAAGAACGAAATCAGGGCTTGGTTTTAGACAAAGAACTACTGGCGATCGCCAAAGCCAAATTTTCCAGTCCACCATCTACCACCGACCATCCTATTTCCGGTCTATCCGTCCCAAAGAAAATCAACTTCAGAAAGGGTGAAACTATAAACCCTTATCGGGCGGAAAAGCAGAGCCAGCATTCACACAATACAGCATTTTGGAATGAAGCTGCCACACCTCCATTACCGAGCATTAACCGGCAGCCACAACAACCATCAAACCAACACCAAATAATTCAACCTACATGTAACAACACTCTAAATGGAGCTAACGCTAACCAGCATGACCATCACCAACAGCAGCAGCAACAACAACATCAGCTGCCAAATCCGGACAGCCAATTCGAATTAGACCCGATGAGACCTCCTATCGTTCGTCTAACTCAGCAATCTACGGAAGGTGATGGGCGCTTCCTAAAGGCAAGACTTCGTGATCCCAACATCATGAAGATCGTCCGGCTGTACCTGGCATACATGAAGGACCAGTCTGCAAATATCTGCATCGATGGCAACACACCAACTAGCATCAAGATGGTACTTGCGTCGGAAGGATTGCCAACGGATCCCGATCATCTTCTACGAATTTTTGCGGACGTACACCAGGAATATGGAGTTGGCCCAGCTGAAGCAGCAGCGGATCTGGAGGCGTATCGTCGGTATCTATCGAGCGAGCGTACTAACCGACTTCAGCAATTGCGGGAGAATTCGCATAAATTCTTCTCTCCCCCACCAGGACCATCAAATTTTCGCAAGTAAGGACGCCCACTTCCACGGAAGAACGTAGTATAATTTTATCAAACGACGTGCCTCCAAAAACTTCTTTGCGATGTAAACAGAGTGTGGCTGAAATCTTGATATACTGTCAGAATTTCAATCGCATGAAAAGCCCAGCAAAAATGAAGGAAATCTATAAACACATTTTAGGCTCATCCTTTTTGGTTATTCTGGCAACTGAAACAAGCTGGGATGAAAGCGTAAAAAGCGAAGAAGTCTTTGGAAGCGGCTTCAACGTATTCAGAGGCGACCGGAATTTTTCAGAGTCCGGAAGAAAATCAGGCGGGGGAGTACTCGTTGCTCTTTCAACTGATTTTAATTCTGAAATTATTAATACGCAAAATTTTAAAGAATTCGAACAGGTCTGGGCAGAGCCGTAGCGTGGTCTCATGGCGCCCTTGGCGAACCGACATTTGAGCGCCCTTTGTTTGAAGCTCAAGTTGTTTTGTTTTTTGTTTTTTAATATTTTAAGAATACATTATATTACCTTAACACTCAAAATTCTAGCGCGACTTCTGTAAAAATGGTTCATCAAAATCCTCAATGGTCATGATAATGCTGTTTAATGAAACTTTGAATTGTCATGTCTACCTATCTTAAGTGATGTTAATTATTTTACCTTTTGACTTGGTACCTTTTATCTGTTCGTACCTACGGTATTTCTGAGCTATAAGTACTGGCTGCAGTTAGTGCAGAAGAGAGACTTCCCGAACTGTGGACTTATTAACATATTATTTTATTCTTTATTTACAGGATATAAAATGAATACAAACATTGGATTATTGGATAAGTAAAAGTCATACACAATTTACCAAATTTTATTCTTGGAAGGACTGTCTGATAGCCCGGAAGTTATGAAATTTTCTAATACATTTCCTGTTATATGGCTAGACATGAATCTGCAGAAACCACTGAGAACTATTGAAATATCAGTATAGTGTATATTCCCAAAGAAATGCTTGTAGACAATTGCTGACCCGTATATTTTTGCTTAAGTTTCTTAACTTCTTGTCGATGTTTTTTGAATGCATTCTATCAATACGACTGCAGAAAATTTTAAGAACATTCTTACGAGAAAAATAGTATTATGGCTTTTCATTTCTGTTCTCATTTCAATGTCAATTAATTCTCTAATAACCTGGTTCGGAATGTTGTGAGAATTGTGCTGAATATTCGATCTGATTCTTGAATAAGATGCCATTCGACCCAGGGTCATGTGAGGAAAACCTCCAAAACTGACAAGGTATTCTACTTAAAATGTTGTCAAAAACTCGCATGCTATTCTGTCAAAATCCCACATATAACTATGTGGAAATTTAAACCAAGATTTTGTAATGGACATCATGCTCTGGTTTGTGTGAGAATATGGGTTAATATTATGTGGAATCCTACTGCTTCAATCTGAATCAGCTCGGAATCCAATTATAGTCGAAATCTACCCCAATTACCGTTGAAAGGCACTTAACTGAAGATATAGTAGATTAACTGACCAAACTTTATTATTTTAAGCTCTCTTCTTGTGCACAAAATACTTAGATTAGAATTTCACTGTTGTTCGTGACTTCCTTTGAAAGATTTGTGCATTTAAAGTTTTGATTCAATATTTCATGTGAGCAACATTTTTTCAAATTCTTATTTTACACCATATTTTTTCTGATGCTACGTCTTAGCATGGAACGGAGCCTGCTTATCAGATAAATGATGGGTGTGACTCGTTCTGTGTTCTGTGGTTTATTGGAATGAGCAACCAAACAATCGAGGTAAAACAATCGATTTAGAAAAAGTCTGCACTGGAATATTTAAGCAGAGACTAGTTTTATTTCTACATGCTAAAAAAACTTTACGTCATGTTCAATAAAACTAAACTAAGTGGTAATCTTATGAGCACTTCCACAGTTTTTAATGAAAGCTCTACTTGCCAATTGACCATTTTTGCATTTGAATTTGATATCGGGTGGCAAGCACGAGTATACTCTTTGCCCAGAAGAACCGGGGTTTTGAACTAACAACCCTCATTATAGCTGCGCGTGTTTCACTATGACTATCTAGGTCCCACAATTTGCATTGTTATGTTTAGGGTTTTTTACCTGTCTCTTTGAGAAACGCCCTTACTAAATATGTCTCTTCTAAAATTGTACAAAGTATTGCCAATGTTTCTTCCAAAATTATACAAAGTCACACATTTTGGCGCCCCCTAAAGGCTGGCGCCCTTGGCGGGTGCCAACCTGGCCAATAGCACGCTACGGCACTGGGTCTGGGTAAAGTCACACATAGCAGGTGAAACACACTTGTTTGCCTCAGTGTATTTTCCACCTGACCATGCACATAAAGGCACGTATGATAATTTCTTACAATGTGCCGAACAAATTTTATCACAACTCCCCCCAGAGGTTAAGGTTCACATCTATGGTGATTTTAATCAACGCAATGCTGATTTCATTCGGGACTCTGAAAATGAATGTATTTTACTCCCAGTAGTCGAGGACAATGAAACATTGCAGTTTATTTTCGATAAAACCGCAAATTTAGGACTAAATCAAATTAATCATATTAAAAACAGACAAAACTGTTATTTGGATTTCTTATTGACAAACATTTACGAAGATTTCTGTGTAACTGAGTCATTGAATCCATTATGGAAAAATGAAGCGTTTCACACAGCAATCGAATATTCCCTATTCATCCATAAGAATGCAAGACCCAACGACTATGAATACGAGGAAGCCTTTGAATACAAATCAGCAGACTATGAAAAAATTAAATGTAGACTAAATAGTGTTAATTGGCAAGAAATAATCAGAAATGAAGGAAATGTTGAAACTGCTGCATACATATTCAATGAAATTGTACTAGAAATCATAAAACAAGAAATTCCTTCCAAAAAAATACGGCGAAACAAGTACAGTACAAAAAATCCAATATGGTATAACAACCACATAAAAAATCTGAAAAATCGGAAGCAAAAGGCACACAAAATTTATAAGAAACACCAGAAAGATGAAAACTTAGCAAAATATTTGGACATTTGCAATCAACTGAATCTTGCCATCAGTGATGCTTTTGAAGAATACAATTCAAAAACTGAACTTGAAATAAAGTCCTGTCCAAAGAACTTCTTCAATTACGTAAAAACAAAACTAAAATCTGACAATTTTCCATCCGTTATGCACCTTGATGAAAATGTGGGTGACAACTCAGATAAAATTTGCAATCTATATGCAAATATATATATATATTTTTCCAAGAAATCTATACTACATTTTCGGAAGAAGACCGCGATCGCAATTATTTTGCGTTTTATCCGGAATTTTCTAGAGATATTGGTGTAAATCAAATCCATGTGCGGGAAATTTCAGACGCTCTAATGAATTTGGACGCTTCAAAAGGTCCCGGCCCTGACACGATTCCACCAATATTTATGAAAAATTTAGCAAAAGAACTTACAGCGCGATTGTTTTGGCTTTTTAATAAATCCCTTGAATCCGGAATCTTCCCAAAAATATGGAAAAGCTCCTTTTTAGTGCCTATCTTTAAATCTGGCCGAAAATCTGACATACGTAATTATCGTGGTATTGCCATTATCTCTTGTATTCCAAAACTTTTCGAGTCAATTGTCAACGAAAAACTATTTCTTCAAATCAAAAATAAAATTACTGACACACAACATGGCTTCTTTAAAGGCCGCTCGACCTCAACAAATTTACTTCAATTTGTTGACTATTCGTTGAATGCAATGGACAATGGAAACCACGTAGAAGCTCTTTATACGGACTTTAGCAAGGCATTTGATCACATAGACATACCAATGCTACTTTTCAAACTAAAAAAAAATTGGAATCGAGCCAAGACTGCTGAAATGGCTTGAATCGTATTTAACTGACCGCCAACAAATAATAAAATTCGAAGGAAACAAATCAAAACCAATTCAAGTCACTTCGGGTGTCCCTCAAGGCTCTCATTTGGGACCTCTTCTTTTTATTATGTATGTAAACGACATTTCCTTCATTTTCAATAAACTCAAAGTGTTAATTTATGCCGATGACATGAAGCTCTACCTGGAAATAAGAAATGAAGAAGACATCAATGTATTCCGCAATGAAATAGAAAAATTCTACATATGGTGCAAAAAAAGCCTATTAGAACTGAATGTAAAAAAATGCAACCTAATATCATTTAGCAGAAAAAGAAAAACAACACCCATTTCAATTTCATTAGGAAATCAAAATGTGGAAAAATGTGAAAGAGTAAGGGACTTAGGAGTAATCTTAGACTCTAAGCTTTCTTTCGTAGACCACTAGAATACAATAATTCACAGGGCTAATAACATGCTAGGGTTCATAAAACGCTTCTGCTACAACTTTCATGACCCATACACAATTAAAACTCTATATATTGCATATGTAAGATCAATCATGGAATACTGCAGCATTGTATGGTCTCCTTTCTCAATGACACACTAAGAAAGATTAGAATCTGTACAAAAACAATTTCTACTATATGCTCTTCGTAAATTAGGTTGTACATCATTTCCACTTCCACCCTACAAAGCACGCTGCATGCTTATTGACATACAAACGTTGAAAGAGCGGCGTGAAATCGCAAGAGTTTCATTTGTAAATGATATCGTTTCGCAACGTATTGATTCTACAGAAATCTTATCAAAATTAAATTTCTACGCTCCTTCTAGGCAACTACGAAATCGTAACTTATTCTTGACAAATCATCATCGAACAAATTATGCCAAAAATGGGCCCCTAAATCAAATGATGGCCATTTACAATCAACATTGCGAAACTATTGACTTTACCATGTCTCGGCAAAATCTAAAAACATACTTCAAATCCATTAGAAATCGCAACACATAACATAAAACAAAATGAAATTAACGTTACTTACACTACACTTTCTTTTTCAATATTTTTTATAAATTTCATAATTTTAGTATTAAGAAATAAAACATAAATATGCATATGTAAAATGTACTAGTCTACGTCGGTTGACGAAAATAAATAAATAAATAAATAAATAAATAAATAAATAAATAAATAAATAAATAAATAAATAAATAAACATCAAATGCGAGGTGTAATGCAAAATGCAAGTTTGTTGGAACGGGAATGAACCTTTATGAGCTTGTGATATTAATATGCAACGGAACTAGAACTAGGTAAGTTACAGACGGTTTTATTGATATATCTTAGAAACCGTTTAGCGTGCTACTCGGACAGTGGGATTCAAAAGAAACGTAAAGATGAATGTCACTCTAAGAAATCCATGGTTTCAGACTCATTATGCCAAACGACTACTATGCTAAACTACTATTAGGAAAAACGACCGTTTTGCCAAAAGACTTTATGCCAAATGACTACACAGCGTAACAAAAATGACATTTTTGCGTGTCTCAAGGATCAAATTATGTGTCTCTAGTAGAATTTGGGCTGCTGAATCTGATGCCGTTCTGAGAAATGTTCCAGCACGTCACAATTTTTAGCTACAGGTCGCCAAAGTTGCATAAAACACTGGTTTTATTGATGTTCACATAAAAAATAAACAAAGATTTATCAAAATTTTTTGGGATCCAATTCACCAAGCATGCAAAAAATAACTTTCGCTTTCATTTCAGATATATTTTGGTTGAAATTTCACGGTAAAATTTAGAATAAATCGATTTTTTCAACATGCTTGCAGTCTCCATACAAAATACTTCGTTTGTCATATATGGCAAAATACATTTTTTTTCTAAACCAACAAAAAATAACTTTTTAACATCGGAAGTTTTATGAACTTTGTTTATAAGTATTGTTATACACATAAAGTTTCAGTTCTGAGGCAAATTAAGCAAATTAATCGCCATACAAGCTTGCCAACTTGCAAGCAAGTTGGCTGAAATAGTCAAATTTAGCATTTTCATCAGCTAATATCTTAAAATCTAGACGTGTTATGATATTTCTGAAAATGACAATGGATTCAGCAATCTTTACTTAAGTCAATAGCGGCATTTTAGTGCTTGAAACAAAACCGTGTTCCGCAGTGTTATTATACCAACTGCTTCATACCAAACGGCTTTATGCCAAACGACTTTAAGTCAGGTAAAGGCTGAGCTACAATGATGTGAGCGGCAACGCGGCGCGGCAAGATTTGACAGTTAACCCATACATTTTCTGTCAAAACCTGCCGCGCCGCGTTGCCGCTCACACCATTGTGGCCCAGCCTTAACCCACCATCTTCAGGAAACCTTTGGCAGTACAGTGCCCGTCCGATTTTGGCAACATGACAGATAATTTCATGTTACCTAAATCGAAACGTGACATAAACGAACGGTTGATTTTACAAAACTTTTATCACTATAATAATGACCACGAATTAAATTTATTTATTTCGAACTTGGTAGGGTAACGTATATAACTTGGACATGTATATTATTTGGACAGGTTAGTCGTTCTGTGCTCATTTCCAATGAGATGGTGAGGAATATATGTACGGGAAATCATGTATTGCATTATCAATACACTATGCTACTCAATAATGATGACCATTTTCAAAACAATTACAAATAGGCTTCAAAACTATCAAAATTGTAAATTGTATCAACAGAACATCTGTGAAACCTACGAATGCAAGAGGACGTGCATTTCAAGAACATTCATTAAATGCAATAATAGAGCTCAGAATTGGCATTCATCAAAAGTTTAAAAGTGGCAATATGATAAAATATATCTAAAATTTAAGCTAAGTTCATCTAAAACCTTAACATGAGTATATAAGGCATAAATCAGGTGATGTCCAAAATAGATTAGGGTTTTTGTTCTGTTGATATAATTTGGCCATCTGATGAAATACACTGGAATGTCGCATGCATGCATACTTGCAGGCGTTTTCTTTGGATCTGATGATATTTGCTTGCATTAAATGAAATGATTGATTAACGCTATTATACATATCCAATAAGCGAAAAAATTGCGTAAGTCACATGTAAACTCTCGAAGTTTTATAAAACAATCGTCTTTTCAAGAAACCATTGTATGGATATTGAGATAACGCCCCTGTCCAAATTATATTCACATGAGGGTGTCCAAAATGTATATTTGGTGTCCGAAATGTATAACAGACAGGCCGCCAAAAAACGCTATTTTGGAAGCTAATATTACAGTTGGTAAGCTTTTTTTCTCCACAAACTCAAAGTACAATGAGACATTAAGCATATAAGTATCATAACGTAATAAAATATAAGTATCTAATGTAGTTAATCGATCGCCGTTCCCAGACATATCCATAGCCTGTCCAAAATACATAATTTACCCTATGCCTCAAAAAGGCATGCAGAAACATTGGAAGTAACAAAATTTTTGGCTGAACCATAATCTTTTTTTTTGTATAGGGTAGGTGTTATGGACATAATGGTTCCCTATTTCGCTATATGTAATTATTTGATTATTTTCAATTTTTAATCATTCTGTGTGTTTTAGTAGTTTGATATCAAATGAAATTTGATGTGAAAACATTCAAAAATAACAACTATAATTCGATTTCAACTTAATAATCACGTAGTCCTTTTTCGCAAAGTGTACCTCTTTCAGAAGAATTAGATGCCCATCCAAACACAACGCCTTCTATATATATCCAATGTCTAGCCCGAGAGCGCATTATTTTTAAGGTATTGAAATAGCACACTACAGGTTAACTTCTGCGTTCATGAGTCCTCTCATGGCGTAGGGGTAACGCGCCCTAACTAGAGACCAGGGAGTCGTGAGTTCGATTCTCACTGAGAAGACGTGTAACTTTTTGGCAAATCTTTACATCAATTTGTCCGTTTAATCCAATTGCAAACTATATGTAATATTTAGCTTTTCGGTAGTTGTTAAACTTCCACTTGGCTGGTTAGCCGAATTTGAAAAAGCAAGTAAATTACAAATAGCACTTTATGTTTGCATTATAATCCTTTTTTATTGGCAACTATATACTGAGGGTCAGTACTTATTACCTATATCATTACCAATATTATTAAATGTTAGGATCGTTTTCAATTAAAGCCTGTTAGTACCAATAGTAAAGGTTACGTATAAAGGACACACAAAACTCTCAACAGACCAATGGAGAGTGCTCCAATTGACGAAAAGCTTCTTCTGACTGGAAAGAGAAGGCTGGTTTACTGCGTTACACTTACAATGCGTGTAAATTACTGCCGTCGTTAGCGCACGGTTATGAGGCCCACAATAGAATACATTTTCCTATGGGAAGCGTGCGGGTGGTCATTAGTTTTTCAGTTCTGTTGCCTAAACGGTAAAAGATACCACTTTGGCGTCTATGGACGAAAGTTAGAGTATGGATTGATAAAACAAAAAATATTTTTTCTAAATTTTTTCATGATACAGACGATAGTTTTTCCGCTATTTTTCCGACAATTTTCTCCATGATGAAAAATTTTCTGGGAAATGTTTTTCTTTTTATATTTTTAATATAAAATATCCTCTGGTGAAAATTTCATACAAATCGGAGAACCTCCGGCCCAAATCGTCCGAAAATAAAAAAAAATCCCCTGTTGCCAAAATTGAACGTTGAAGTTATCTAAAACGAATCGTGCCAAAGTCGTTCCTGTAATTGATTTGAACAACCCTCGGAATCGAAAACTTCACATTTTGTTTTCTCGAAATTTTTTTGTTATTATAGCATTTTAACAAAATTCTGTTCTTTAAATATTAATATTTCAATATTATTATTATTATTATTTTTATTTATTCAGCCATTCCATGAAAAATCGATCTAGTGGGTCTCCGAATTCCGTGAAAATTTGCTATTTTGTTCCTTATCCGAAATAAGGATAAACTTATTTTTGGATTTTTTGATTAGGGTGACCATTTCCGAAATAGGGTGACCAGAAAAATCACGATTTTGCAAAATTTTTATTCTTAAAAAAATTATAACTTTTGAACCGTTCGACCGATTTTCAATCGTTTTGGACGAAATGAAGGCTAAAGATTTTGACTTTTCAGGAAAAATATAAAATTTCACAAAAATGTGTTTTTTACATAAAAAAACTCAATAGTTTCCGTTTTTCGTGTTTTGAAGGCCTCGGAACCAAAGGGGCTATCGCTGTTTTCATTTTTTCTTGAAAGTTTAAAATTTTACGTTTACTGTCAAATTTTCAGCGATGTATGTTTTTTAGTTTTTGAGATATATTTTTTTTAAATAAAAAATCAGTCATCTTTTTATCGGCACACACTGTAGGTCTCAGCGCATTAGATTTGTAATGATTAAAAAAAATTATTACTTTTGAACAGCTTAACCGATTTCCAATCTTTTTGTATGGAATGAAAGCTTAAAATTTCAAATATTCAGACAAAATTGAAAAATCTGATAAAAAAATATGTTTAAACGTGAAAATATATAAAAAAAATTTTAGAAATTTTCATATATTTCAATGTAAAAAATTTTTTTTCGAAGTTTTCTATTTTTTTCTATTTTTTCCTAAAAGTTGAGACCTTAAGCTTTCATTCCATACAAAAAGATTGGAAATCGTTTGAGCTGTTCAAAAGTTATGATTTTTTTCAAACATTACAAATCTAATGCGCTGAGGTCTACAGTGTGTGCCGATGAAAAATGACTGATTTTTTATTTTCAAAAAAAATATCTCAAAAACTAAAAACATACAACGCTGAAAAGTTGACAGTTTACGTTAAATTTTTAAGAAACTTTTAAGAAAAAATGAGAGCAGCAATAGCCCCTTTGGTCCCGAGGCCTTCAAAACAAGAAAAAACGGAAACTATTGAGTTTTTCCATGTAAAAACAAAATTTTTGTGAAATTTTATATTTTTCCCAAAAATTCAAAATCTTTAGCCTTCATTTCGTCCAAAAAGATTGAAAATCGGTCTAACGTTTCAAAAGTTATAATTTTTTTAAAAATAAAAATTTTGCAAAATCGCGATTTTTCTGGTCATCCTATTTTGGAAATGGTCACCCTTATGAAAAAATCCAAAAATACGTGTATCCTTATTTCGGATATGGAACAAAATAGCAAATTTGCAAGGAATTCGGAGACCCACTAGATCGGGTTTTCATGGAAGGGCTGTATTACATAAATAATTCAATGAACATCCATCAGTTCTGATGTAAATATACCGTCAAGCTACCATTCACCGTGCATTTAAGACAAATTTGCACTTCAAAAAAATATAAACCTTTTCCAAATAATTTGAAGCGTACTGGAATACCACTACGTAGCGTGCAATTATATCATAATTCAGTGAAAAATCTAAAACTAGTGATGCATAACAAAAAATTACTTAAAAAACATGTTTGAAAATGTCATGTTAAGGTCGCCTCGTACCGTTCTATGTCACCATTCACCGTGCATACTAGTGCACCATTTACCGTGCGTAAAGTTTTCGTCCTGATTTTATTTCATATCTTGAAGAAAGGTTGTTAATGGAGCAACTATGTTGCTAGTACTGTGCGCACTCATTTTTAAGAGTATTCAAATCTTCATTTACAATAAAAACCATAAAAAGTTTAAAACTTGGCTAAATTATTATTTTTTTAATAAAATCGTTATAGGAGATTTGACTGTATTGTCCAAACAATTCCATCTTCACTCAAAAACCAAATATGAAGTAGTTTAATCACGACAAAACAATAAATCTAATATTACCGAATAATTTCATGGCTTTTACACTAATGCACGGTAATAGGAACCATATATATTGAAAAGGGTCCCTTCACCGTGCATTTAGGTTTCGACTGGAACACAATAAAAAATCTGATTTGCATAAAATCTCATTGCTTATACAATAAAATACATCTTACTAATAGTATCCACAGTGAAAACTTGTTGAAATTTTGAAAAATTTCATACTCTAACGTTAAAATAAAAAATCTAAATTTTTGGCGTTTCTACTAAGAGTTTTGAAAAATATCATTATCAAACAGAATTCATATGATTTTGATAATATAAACTAGGTTTTTCAAACTGCTTTGTGACATAAATTACTTCATTTCACCAGTTTTATCTTATTTTGCTGACAAAAGAATAATTTGTGAAAATTGTATGAATATTCTGTAGGAATTTGTATATGTGCACGGTGAATGGAGGCCGCACGGTGACTGGTGACTTAACGGTATTAGGATGATAATACATGCATCCCATCAGATCTTATTTCACAGATCTGCTAAAAAGTGATCAACTCTGACCTATTTCACGGTTCTTATGGAGAGCTTTTTTTAAAAAACGTTTTCAATTGTACATCTATATTCTTAATTCCTTACATACTCCCAAAAAATCATGCGATTTTACGTCTTTAAGATGCACATAAAAGAAGCGAACTCATCCTCCTTTTGTTTCGAAAAAGATTCATTAAAATAAATCAAAAGATGCAATAATCTATCTTCATATATAAATAAAACTGGAGTGGTGTTTGTATGTAACGAAACAACTTGAGAACGGATTGACGTAAGTTTTTCACAGTTGCACCCGACAAGGGATGCGACGTGATAGTGTGATAAAAAAGTTTGCGAAAGTCTCCGGAATGATCTGGAAAACGAAAGAAGACTAATGTGTCATTTTTTATTGGGATTACATGACGTTTTACAACAACCTACTTGGGATAAGTAGTTAATTTCATATGAATTTTATTCTAAATAACTACTTTTTAAATTGATCATTTTAGGGTGTGATAGAATACCTAACATCTGGAAGGGCTTACACTATTTTGATGTCATTTTATTTTGTTTTTAAGAGACTTTTCTCTGATGGAGCTACCGTCTCTGTAAAGTCAATCAAATTAATAGTTATTGATAAGTAATACCAAATTTGATGAGATGAGTGAGAATGTGTCAATTTTCATACATATATAGCTCAGTGAAAAATCAACGAAATTTGAATGTTGTTAACGCTTGCAAATGCATTTCCCATAAATGTATTCTCATACTGTAAAGAATATTAGTGTTCAATGAGCACCTCAGTTTTTAACTAAGAGCCTTCTTCGCCAAAGTTGCCATTTCTGTATTTGTATATAGTGTGGCAAGTACGATGATACTCTATGCCCAGAGAAGTCAAGAAAATTCCCATTACGAAAAGCTCCTGGACCGACCAAGAACCGAACCCAGCACCTTAAGCATGACTTTGCTTTGTAGCCGCAGACTCCAACCACTCGGCTAAGGAAGGCCCCAATCCTGACGTTCATCGTATGAAGTTTTGAAGAATTGCTATGCTTCTTTGCAAAATATTTATATTAAAGATGAATCTATGGAATTTAATGGGTATTGGTGAATTTTTGGAACCAGGTAATTTGACTGCCTTCACCTATATTTCATTTCAAACAAGATTTAAACACCACTGGGTACGATGTCAATCGCAGTTCCGGCCCCTGCGCTCGTAATATGCAATTGGGCGTCTCACAATTATAATGTGTCCGACACAAAAGTGGGCGTGTAAGTGTTACCCATTGAATCGATTTGCTTCGATCGTTTGATCTTGGCAAATTTATGGCACCATTGGCCATCATCGAGCGACGTTTATAAAGTGTTTATTTTATTAGATCTTGATGTATCGAATCCGGCTCGACAAGTCAACTCATGTGATGTTCGACCGTGCTACAGTTTTGAAATCATTCGAGGAGATTTCACTGGAGCTAGTGCACTAAAGGTTGTTTCAAATACTGTATCATCGAAGTGGTGACAACCAGCGCGGCTGTTAAATGTCATCAACTCCATCAAGTGCAACCATGTCGAGCCAGATTGGGTTGTTTTCCTTAAATCAGACTTAAACAATTTAATGGCAACCCAGTTCATGACCGCGAACTTAATCCTTGGCTAAGTTTAAGGAGAAGGTTGTCATGATGTCACTCCACGATCAAGTTCAAAAGAGAATTGATTGAATTCGGAATTGTGCACTAAATTGTGTCTTTAATGGATCCTAAGTGAATGATTAGCTTTGAAGAAAAAAAACAATTAAAATTAACTTTGGATTGCGCAAGTCATTTGAAACTTGATACATATGAAAGCAATCCATCTGTTTAAAAATCATAGTGGAAGATTTTCAATTGAAGAATAAGCATTGATGACCGTACAATTTGTAGTTACTACTTCGTGATTGACCAGAATAATCGAAGTTGCACAAATAACCAACAGATATAGCTTGGGAGTAGCTAACCAGCTATCGGGCTAGTGGTTACTTGTCTAAAGACATACTTTCATTGATAAGTTGAGTGTTTTGCACATTCGCGTAACATCTAAAAGTGCACAACTTTACCGAAAAAAAACTCGGAGTTATTAACTTTTGTCTATGAACAAACCTCTGAAACATTTTGGAAAATAATTGCAATGCATAGTGGAAGATTTCGTCATTTTAGCGCTCATAATTAATATCGCCTTAATTACGCTTCCATGCGTTTTGGTGTCTTCTAGAACGTTTCTAAGAAAATAATTGTGCTTCTTTAGATGTATTCATCATTTTGATCAATCCCTCCAAAAGGGACGTAGATAAATTTTATTTCGAATTTCTCAATATACTAGGTTGATGTCTTCACAAAAGTTGTAGAAAATGCTTTTTTGATCAACTTTGTCGAGGAAAGCAAATCAGGCTCTAATCCAGTAATGACGTAAAGTCAATCAGAAGAGGAAAAATGTGCGCTCTACACCATATTGGGAGGTGACCTATGTATTGTCGGTGAACCCAAACTTTTAAGCGGGAGCTCATGTATCTCTTATGAATAAACTCAGAAATTTATGAAAATTGGCCATGAACATCTTAACAAACATAACGAAATTCATCAAGTTTAATTACAAACTTCGTAATGCAAATTTTTGAAATTTTATCATCAATACATATGCAAGCTTATTTTTTTCAACTCGAATTATTTCATAAGATTTGTCTGTTGATTTTCTTATGTTGAGTTCTCAAATGTAGATATTTCTTACACGATCGCGCAAACGGTCAACGGTTCCCCTTCGATCCTTGCGCTCCGTTTGGGGGTCGCCATGAATGAAACTGGAAGAAGGAAGAAGCAAACAGAAGCCCAACGGTGTGACAGCAGGGGCGCGCGCGATCGCGGCATGTTTCGATAGCGATCGCAATAAATTAATAATGACATTACAAGGTATTTAATTAGACGTTGACACTTGAATCCATTATTTAGTTTAGCCACTCAGCGTGGAGGCAGACAGTGAGAGTCGACAGTTCCAATATACGCACGTTTGAGGCTGCGCCATTTGGAGCGAATTATGGCAAAAGCAGTTTATGAACATTGAGCATTCAATATGTCCCAAATGTCGAAAAGCAATAAACATGAAAGAACTTTACAAAAAGCGAAAGGATGAAGGACACTCAATTTGATTGGGCTCATGCCACTTGACTATCACATTGCTCAGAAATCCTGAGTTTGAACCGGCGGTATATCAAGGGTTAATAGATGGCTACCGACGTCAGGGGCAAGGACGGATAAAAATCGCATAAGTCTAAGGATAACTCTCTCAATATGACTTCAAATACGCGAATACGTTCATGGATAACGCATTAGTAAATGATGACTTTTCTTCGAAATTTGTTCATTTTCACTGATATATGGTCGGTGTTAAGTTAGATGGAACAACAAAATGAGAAAAAACAGATTACACTGCGGAACAAGTTTTGTCTACCGCCCGTAAAAAGGGTGCAGCAAAACGCATGAGCGTTAAAACAGCCTATAGCTCATTACCATTGCGGATTATAAATAACAGGATGCCCTGAAGATTAAGTTTTGAAATCAGGTTCACTTAATCCGTAAAGGCCAGAGTCAAAGCAAAAATGCTAAAACCCTCACCGCTCAGCGAATACTTAATGGATTCATATATTTTTTGACAGTATACTGGTACACATACACTCCCGAGCATAAGTTTGTGTTCACAAATTTAGTATACAAAATTAAAAAAAAAAATGTTGGAAAAATACCTACGAAGTAAGAATAACTCATTGCCTTTTGAATCCGCCAAAGAGAGTTCCTTCGGACCCCGACCAGAACCACATTACAAGATTATAACACATTCCTATCAGCTGCAGTTAAAAATAACAGAAGTGGATAAAATTTTGTTATCAAGATGGCTTTGTTCTCAACTTGTTATATTTTCAGCAACACATTTATAACAACATTTGTTATATTTTTGACATCGCATTTATAAGTTAGTTGCAAATAACATCCGATGTCATAAACAGTAACATAGTTTGCAATAATTTTGTTATTTTGTAACAACGTTGCAACACATTCTGTAATAATTTTGATATAATTGTAACAGAGTTTGTTACATTTTAGTTTAATTTGGTGCAAATTTTGTTAGATTTTTTGGTATTTTAACTACTAACGGTACATGTTTTATAACAACTGGTGAGATAAAAAAATCATATCAGGGGAACACATTCTGTTATAATATTGTTTCTTCCGTCTAATCGGGACGTGTTACAGAGATACGGACCAAACACTTTGGTATGTGTTTTAGGGGTAAACCCAAATTTATGCACGGGAGTGTATCTAGTTTCTAGAAATGGCCAGAGGAATTCTGGAATATTCCTATAACCGGAGTTATTTCATTGAGTCACTGGGTCAAGTAACCCGGCTATTTTTAGGGGTATTCCAAATTATCTTTGTTTATTTACAATGACAATCATTTCATTTTGCATAAATCAATAAGAACTGATATGCTTTAATGGATACTGAACCATTTCAATTATCAAAAAGTAGAGATCAAACATAATAGTTCACTAAAATGCGTTCCAAGAAGCATGGCACAGATGTTTAGATACAAACAGTGTGTTGCTCCATAGACAAAAAACAAATTTCAAGTTATTTTAGTATTTACAAGTGTTCATAGATGGCATCCGTTATTGAAACAAGTATGTGTAAACCTGAGAGAGAGGAAACAGGTTGGCTTAGATTGCGAGCTCCCAAAAGTCAAGGAACCTGTCATCAACTGTCACTGAAAAACCGCACATTCGAAGGGCAGAGCGTGAGAAACCGTCATAATTTGGCCAAACTAAAACAGGATGTGATTGAAAATGCAGGTTGTTTCCCTGTGCTCTCGCATATAAAATTGTTTAATATTTAACTCAACTCAAATTGATGTTGATTTTTTTTAAAATTTTATGATCTTTTTGATAACAAATCGGATGTGAAAATGGTTTTGACCCAGTATGTGCTCTCCGAACCATTGTGCACAACCCAAACATGAGAAGAAGAAATCAAAGAAGCCAAGAAAACAATCCAGTTGTCAGTGAGCTGTCTCCTCTCTCTCAGGTGTAAACTAGTGATCCTTTATAGAGAGATAAGCGGAAGTAAAATGGAATGATTTGGCAACAGACCAGCAGTGCTAATTTTGCTCGGCGTCGAGAATAATATTGTAACACGGACATGACTTCCTCATTGCTAAAAAGTGTATTTTGTTTCGTTATAGATCTTTGAGCTACAAATCCAAACTAATAAACAGTCGAAAAAATCAACAGCTAAAAATCGCATTGACAAAAATTTAAAAAAGAAAAATATTTAATTTTTTTGCTTCATACAAAATTACTTTTACCGAAATAATTTCAAGCGCATTACATTACTCTTCAAGAAAAGTTCAAAACAAACATAACGCATGTTCGTTTGGCTCGCACTTTGACAGCTCTCGCTGCTCGATTGGCTCACACTTTGACAGAAATGTCAGCTTCCGCGAATCTCTCTTATAAAGGATTACTAGTGTAAACTATACAAAGCACTAAAACTACTACACCAAGCGTCGAACGTGACAGTTGTAGAAATAGCAGAAAAACTAAATTTTGTCGCATGTTTTCAGCAGTCCTTCAGCAGTACGAAGAATGATGAAACCAATGTATTCTATCAAAATCTAAAAGAGAACATGGCTGAAGGTTGGTAAAGCATATTTGATGGGATAAGAACACCAATTTTACCTTTTAATATGAGAAATCGGCACGTTGAGTTGACTATTATGTCAAACTTATAAAATACTAACATGTAACTTTGATTATCGGTTCAAAAAAGTTCACAAACGTGTTTCTTAGAGTGTTCCTTAAGATGTCTGAAAGATACAGCTGCAACTCTTCGAGATTTTTACTTTTTTTTAGGTATACTTCTTAAATAGCACAAGTATGAAAATTAGTTGTGTGTGATAAAAAATCCAAAAATCTTGCAACGGTATATGGTCTTGGCTCAACCAGACGTTACACCAGAGCAAGTTCATGCTTGAAATAGTATATTTTAGATGTAGTTTTATACAAATATTTCATTAAAAATTGAAAAATTAGAAAAAAATGCATTTTTTCCATAAAGGCATATAAGTCACTTTTGCAGCTACTAGTGAAAAGAGACATATTTGCAAATAACTTCTTACATCATTATAAGCAATAAAAGTCCAGTCTCAAGGGTTTTCTTGGAAAATAATGAAATTGGCACTTGGGACAGTTTTGCGATTATGCGTATATTATATGTCATTTATGCAAATTGTAGCTCTTTTGACCAGAAACAATTTTCCATTCTACTCCAATGCCTTGAACTTCCAGTCAGCGTCGGCATTCTAACTACACACATATTCTCGATTTATCAGTTCGGTACGTTTTTAACAAGGCTCGAAAGTAAAACGTAAAAATAGCGATAACTATGTGCTTTCAATGGAAAAATACAGACCAACAGTTAAGCAATTCACTTTCTACTGAATATGGTAGAGATAATAACTGTAGTTTTAATAATTTACTGAATGGAGACAAAAGCCAGCGGAGTAATATTGATCGGAATGACTAATATAGTAAAAAGTTCGGATCAACGTTTTCAATGCATGAATGGTGCATTTCTTTCATACGTTAATGAGTTAATGATAATTGTGGTTATTGCGAAAATTTAGTTGTATTCATACGTTTTTTTTTTAAGTTTTTGAAACATTGAATTCTATTATTATGAATGTTACTACCGAATATTTAAGACTCACATGAGTTCTGCAAACGTTGTGAGCAAGGAAAATGTGGTAGTGGATAAACATGACATTACCGAAAACGATTCCGTTGTAAAAACTTTTGGTTTTTAATATGTTAAGTATGTTCAAAAGGTAACATAAATCCATTAACGTCCAGTCATTCATTTTGAGATCAGTTACTTTTAAAATACAGTTAAGTTTTTAGATAAAATGGATGGATGGTTACTTTCGGCAAAGTTGTAAAAGAGATCCAGGACTGTCTAATAACAGGATTTTCAATTCAGGCTTCTTCCACTGGGTTGCGCAGAAAGTACAAAATATATCAATTTAGTTGTTTTGTCAGCTGTTCTTATTTGCATCACCACGCTCGTCTAATGTTACAATGAGCGTGGTTTCTAAATCATAGATTCATGAAATAATGTCGAATGGAGCCTAGAAGCCAGTAAGGATTCCGGGATTCCAGTGTGTATTCTGAGGTATCAAAATGGATTCTGGGATTTCAGGATGGATCATGGGATTCCACTGTGTCTCCCGAGACTCCAGTGCAGATCATGGGTTTCCAGTGTGGATCCTGGGATTTCAGTGCGGATGTTGGTATTTCAGTGTGGGTTCTTTGATTCCACTTTAGATCCTGGTATTGTAGTGTGGATTGTATAATTCGATCCTGGGATTCCAGTGTAGATTCTAGAATTCCAGTGTGGATCCTGGGTTTCCAATGTGATTCCTGGTATTTCAGTATGGATCATTCGATATCAGTGTGGAGTTTGAAATTGAAGTGTTTTTTTACAAGAAAAGGGAAATCTGCAAACGGATTTCCTGAGAAGGTAACTCACAATCAAGGAATGTAGGGATGTCGCACCAACGAAAACCCACTAAAACCAGCCCATGCACTGTACATGAGCAATTCTCACTGAAGTGATGTACAGAAAGCACCGACATTACTCTTGGCCTCAGACCTCTCCGGAATCACCTCACGGTATGTCTTCGCGGAGTGGAGTGGGATTTTAGTGTAGATCGTAGGATTGTTATGTTGATCGCCGAAATTCAGTTTGAACTAGGGATTCAAATGTCGATCCTAGGATTCTATAGTGGATCCTGGAACTCCAGTGTGAATCCTAGTATTTCAGTGTGGATCCTTTGAATACAATGGGAATCCTGGGATTGTAGTATAGATCTTAAAATTTCTCTGAAGTGTGGATCTGAAAGCCTTCGGACCTTGGTATTGATCTTTATTGAAGTTTGAATCCTGGAATTGTAGTGTAGATCATCATTTCAGATTAATGTTGTAGACCATGAATTTCAGAGTGGATGCTCGAACAGTGATCCTATGATCCACATTGTGGATCTTGGTATATCAGTATGGATCTTTTCATTCCAGTGTGGGTATTGGGATACCAGTGTGGATCTCAAGATCCCCGTGATGATCATGGGAATCCAGTATGAATCTTGGATTTTGAGTATGGACCCTGATACTCCTGCCTGGAGTTTGGTATTTCAGTGTGGATCCTTTTATAAGATTTACATTAGGATTAAGGGGTTAATCTTGAAATTTTAGTGTGGATCTTGGAATCACTGTGTGGATTCTGGGATTCCATCCTTAAATCTGGTATTTCAGTGTGGATTGAATGATAACAGTGTAAATCATGAGATGAAAGTGAGGATCTTGGGCTTTCAATATAGATTCTTGGATTCCAGTGTAAATCTTGGGATTTTCGCATAGAGCTTAGATTTCTATGTGGATCCAGCGATTGTAGCGTGAACCGTATGATTTCGATCTGAAATATTGCGATGTGAAATGCTGAATTACAATAGATTTCAGCAAGGATCCTAGGTTTCCAATGTAGATCCTTAGATTCCCGTATGGATCATGGTATTCCAATGTAAATTATTAGATTACAGTATGACTCTTCGTGTTTCAGTGAAAACCTGGTATTCCAAGATAGATCCTGGGATTCCAGTGTGAATGGTTGAATTCTAGTACAGATACTTGGACTCCAGCGAGGATACTGATATTCCAGTGTAGAACCTAGGATTTCAGTATGGATCCTTGGAATCCATTGTAAATTTTTGGAGATGTTCCGTGTGAATGCTGGGACTCTAGTTAGGATACTGGAAGTCCAGTGTTGATTCTGGTTTTACAGTAGCGATCCTGGTATTCCAAAATGGATCCTGAGATTGTAGTGTTGATAGTGGAATTTCAGTGTGGGTCTCAGGATTCGAGAATTGATCCTGGTATTCCAGCACTGGGATTCCAATGTGGATCTTCGTATTCCAGTGTGAATCCTGGTAATCTAGTGTGGATCGTGGAATTTCAGTATCATGTCAGAGATTCCAGTGTGGATACTGGAATTTCAATAGAAAACCTAGGATTCCAGTGTGGATTCTGATGTTTCAGTGTGAATCTTAGGTTTTCAGTGTGGATCCAGGGATTACTGTGTGGATCCTGGGATTGCAGTGTGAATGCTGGGTTTCCAGTGTGGATTCTGGGTAATCAGTGTAGAAGCGGGTTTTCCAGTGTGAAATTAAAGTTTGTAGCGTAA
The DNA here is from genome assembly GCF_002204515.2 of Aedes aegypti. NCBI lineage: Eukaryota > Metazoa > Arthropoda > Insecta > Diptera > Culicidae > Aedes > Aedes aegypti. Next base: position 178,713,602 of record NC_035108.1, on the reverse strand, counting down.
ATCGTGGGATTTCATTGTAGATCCAAAAATTCCAGTGTGGACCCTGCTATCAAAACTGGGTTCTGGATTTGCAGTGTGGATACTGGGATTCCAGGGCGGATCCTGAGAATCTATTGTGCGACCAGGGACTCCAGTGTGGATGGTGCAATTTCAGGTTGGACCTACGATTTCAGTGTGGATCCTGGGATTTCTATGTGTAACCTGGATTTCCTCTGTGGTTTTCGGTTTTTATTATGATGGTATATTATGATCCTGGGATTCAGTGCGGATTCAGTTTGAATGCTGGGAATCCTGTGTGGATCCTGGGATTACAATGTGGCTCCTGGTGTTTCAGTCTGGGTCCTAGGGTTTTCAGTGTTGATCCAAGAATTCTAGTGTGGATTATGTTATAACAGTGTGGATCATAGGCTTTCAATGTGAATATTGGTATTCCAGTGTAGTTTGTTGTATAATCCTAAAACTGTAGTGTGGATTTTGTAATTCCAGTGTGGATTCTGAGATTTCAGTAAGCATCTTGAGATTCCAAAATTAATCCGGTGTTAATTTTTGGATTCCACTATTGATCCTTTTATTTCAGTGTGTATATTGGGATACCAGTGGCGATATTGAGTTTCCTTGGATTCCAGTAACACTAATTTCGACCCATTCATATGATTTTGGCCTACTTTGTATAAAAATCAGAAAATTGGCACATAATTCTTGTAGGTCGTAAATTAGTGTTTTTCCCCTAGTTGCTAGATGTCTGGTGTGAATTTTGGAATTCAGTGTGCATCCTGGGATTCCAGTGAGGATTCTGATATTTCTGTTTGACTGCTGGTACTCCATTGAGGATTCTATGGGCATCCAAGGATACCTGTAAGAATCCTGGTCTTTCAGTGCTCTTCAGTGGCAATACTGTGGGAATCCTGTGAGAATTATGTTGAAATACTGTGCAAATGTTGTGAAAATACTACAGAAATAATGAGCAAATCGTTTGAAAAATTATGTGTTTTCTTACTGGAAATCTGTAATTCTTGTGAATGTCCTATGGAAATCATCTGGGAATTCTAAGATGATCCGATGTGAGTTACGAAGAAATCCTATGAGACTGGGAATCCAGTGGGTATTCTGTGAGAATCCTGTGGGGAATCCTATTGGAATTTCGTAGGAAACCTTTAAGAGTCTTGTGGGAATAACATGGAAATACCGTGTAAATCTTGCTGATCTCATAGTGGTATTTTCCATGGCAAAATAATACATAATTACATTCGTAAAAAAAATATAAATATGTTCCATGGAACTATATTATGGAATTAAAAGTCCATTTTGCACATTATTAATTAAAGAGGAGACTGGATGGCCTTCATAGTTTCACGGTTCATGCAAGATGTCGGAATAATTAAACAAGAATACGAAGGGTGTCAAAAATGAGTTGCTTCGCTTAATATTTTTGAATCCACATTTAAACTAGTTTTAGATTTGAGCAGATAAACAGTATAATGTCAGTCATAACTACAACATATACAGTGAAAGTCGTCATGAATTCTGCAGTAGTTCTTAAAGTTGACCAATAAGTAGTATGCAAAATACTCCGTCGGTTGCGTTACGATTGATCTGCTGTCGTGCATCATTATCAAATAGCTACCATGAAGCACCCTGTTGTTGTGCAGCAACAGTTATGTGAATTCAAGCGGGAACTGATCGACGAGTGTAGATATGGAAAAAATAACGCTATCCAGTTGAGTTGCGTAATGTGGCCCTACTTACGTATTCCGGTGCATATGCATATAGTGCATCCTTGACGGCTTTCACCGCTGGCGGTGGACCCAGTATCGATAGATATGCGAGAAATAGTGCCTGTAACCAATGGAAAAAAAAAAACGAAAGTAAGACACTGATTAGTCCCGTACTATTCAAGTACGAATGAAAATGTGTACGATCGGCAGCCGGATGCGAACTTATCGCTCGTGAATCGATGTGTTTCTGCTTTTGCGCCCCGCCACAAAGGTGACAATCAGTCGCAATTTTCCTAATGAAAATGTGTAATTAGCCTGCAGACCAAGGTAATGAATGTGATTTCTCATAACGACTTGCTAATAACCGATTCGATCTCTGATTATGCCATTAGAACTGTCGCAATTGGCATGTTTGGTGAGTACAAGAGCAACAGCAGTATAATTATTTCAAAGTGATTAGGTCACTGGATTTCTTTTTGTACTTGACCGCCCCGAGAGATGGTTTGTCAGTTTCAAGATAATTTTATCAAATAAACACGTATTATTTATTACCATGCTTATAGTTACGGATCTCACACAGTTATGGATCACTTTGGCGTTCAACTCTGGATAACTCGCTCAAAATAAACACATTGACTATTTGTCTCCTATCATTTGAAATATTATGCATAATATTCAAGCGCAAAATAATGGTGTTGTTTTACAAATAATGAGTTGGTATTACAAAGCTATCAAAATATCATCGTTTTCTGTAAGAAGTGTCAGAAACGTTCATAAGCTCCCAAATATGACAAAATAGAAATTATATGGCAAAAAAATGTTGATCGTTCGCTTAGATTCTATATGGATTTATCTTACGACAATTTTTTTTCTTGATTCTCTTTGATTATAAATACTGTATCTTAGAAGTTTCAACTAATGACCCATAATATGGGCCAGAAATTGATTGTTTGATTGTGGACTGTGGGGTGATGTTACTCAATAACTAATGTAATATAAGGAATCGTCTTCATGATACCAACATAATTGTACTATTGGAATAAAATTTAACAAATCTGAAACTGACATTACAATAAAAATCTTAAATTATTGCTGATATTGACTGATGCACAATGCAAAATTCTGCCAGGATCCACTTACACTAGCTATGTTTTTCAAAACGGAAGAAAGGTGATTTCAAAACTCTATATCCTGGACAAATAGTGTTCTCCTATAACGAGACGTGCTTAATTGTGGAAATGGAAAACGACTGATTACGTCTGTTTTGGAACGGGCGATGTTCAAATTCAAAATACTACAGGTGTGAATCCTTAGGGGCCCAGATAGCCGTAGCGGTAAACGCGCAGCTATTCAGCATGACCAAGCTGAGGGTCGTGGGTTCGAATCCCAATCTTTTCGGGTTGGAAATTTTCTCGACTTCCCAGGGCATAGAGTATCTTCGTACCTGCCACACGATATACACATGCAAAAATGGTCATTGGCATAGTAAGCTCTCAGTGAATAACTGTGGAAGTGCTCATAAAAACACTAAGCTGAGAAGCAGGCTCTGTCCCAATGGGGACGTAACGCCAGAAAGAAGAAGGTGTGAATCCAGTTTGAATCGTTGAACGCCAACCCGAAAAATGTAGTTGTAAATATTTAACTCTTGATGCATTTCACTACAATACAAAAAAAATATGAGACCTCATCGAAAATATTATTCTTTCATTGTTTTGTCTAGTACAGAGGGAAAATGTAATAATGTCAGAGAAAAAAAAAACACGATTTTTCACATTTCAAATATGTATGCTTTTTTAGTATGATGCACATCCAGTAAATATCAATGAAATTTGAGAGGGTGCTGCCAGCTCGGAATACGGTTTGACACAAAATAAGTCTCTAAAAAATCTGAAAAGATTAAAATCATATCGTACGCATACGTTTATAGTTAAACGTAAACGATCTATTGCCATGGCAGAAGCACTGAATGGATTAAGTGTGGCATAAGCAAAGATTTAAAAAGTTATAACTTGACCTAAACTGATAAAGTACATTTTCTGAATGAGCACCCTATTTTCATGATTTACCCAAGAGCATAGTGATACTTTGTAATTTGGCTCTTGGCTCTTCTCAAAATCTTTTTGAGCCAAAACATAAAGTCAAAATTTTATGGCGACATTCATCTAGCACAGGTGGCTTCAAAATAGCTACCGCAATCCGGGGGCAAATTGATTATTATTTCACAATTTTTTGTTATGTTATCTTAACACGTTTTAAGCAATGATTTATTTTTGTTCGCAAATTTGTAAATTTTGGTTTTGGATTTTTATAATTTTTGTTTTTGAACATCCCTATCATTTTCGATTTTTCCTTTAAGCCACTTCTGGTTACCTATTTTTGACAATAAAAAAAATTTGAAATTGTTCGGTAATTTAAAAAATATGATTTTTTAAATATGTTTCTGAAACAAATTTTATTTTCCGTGTAACTAACGGAAACACAATTTTGCAGCAAAATTTATATCACCAGGCTCTACTTCTGTGATAGGTTGATAGTGAAAAAATAGAAGGTTTGAACCGCCTTTGGTTGCGCCAAAACCTTCACACAGTTTTGCAAAAGGTGATGCGTTGGGACCTTGTATTCACGACATTTTTGGAGGATTTGCCGTACAGTAAAGATCTGGTCCATTGTCGATCGGCCGTCAACGAAGCCGACTTGATAACTTCTCTCGAACTCGTTTACTACAGGTGACAAACGTCGGAAGATGATCTGGGATAATATTTTGTGGGCCGCATTTAGAATAGTGATCACTCGGAAGTTCTCACAATCCAACTTGTCGCCTTTCTTGTAAATGGGGCATATTACCCCTTCCTTCCACTCCTCCGGTAGCTGTTCTGTTTTCCAGATTGTGCCTATCATTCGGTGCAGCCAAAAGGCCAGCCTCTCCAGGCCCATCTTTATGAGTTCAGCTCCGATAGCATCCTTAACAGCAGATTTATTGTTCTGGGGCTGGTGAATGTTATCCTTAACCTCCCTCAAAGTGGGGGCTGGTTGGATTCAATCCTCCGCAGTACTGACGAAGGCTTTTCCCCTGTTGTTCCGTCCTCAATTGCCTTTGCTATCAGCGCCATTCAGGTGTTCGACAAAGTGCTGCATCCACCTTTCGATCACCTCACGCTCGTCCGTTAAAATGCACCTATCCTTATCCCTACATATCTCTGTCGTTGTTTTTACCATAAAATAATAAGTTTATACTTACATTATAGTACTAACGTGTTTAGAACATTTTTCAAAATTTCTCCATAGTAATTTCCATATAAACCTACTTCGTCTTTGGGCCACCCTTAAATCACCACCGAAAAAGCTGAAAATTTTACGGAATACTATTTTTATGACCCGAAAGGTAAGAAAGATAGGTGAGATTGGACTATCAAACATTTTTGAATTTTTAACCACCCTTGAATAGATATACCAGGGGCCCAAATAGCCGTAGCGGTAAACGCGCAGCTATTCAGCATGACCAAGCTGAGGGTCGTGGGTTCGAATCCCACCGGTCGAGGATCTTTTCGGGTTGAAAATTTTCTCGACTTCCCAGGGCATAGAGTATCTTCGTACCTGCCACACGATATACACATGCAAAAATGGTCATCGGCATAGTAAGCTCTCAGTTAATAACTGTGGAAGTGCTCATAAGAACAGCTGAGAAGCAGGCTCTGTCCCAGTGGGGACGTAACGCCAGAAAGAAGAAGAAGAATAGATATACCACTAATGTCAACAGTGGAGGTAAAAGCAAAACACAGATTTCTGAAACCGTTTTACCAAAATTAATTTTGTTTGGAGAATAACATAATGCGTCAATTTGTTTTGACTTTCAATAGCTAGAGGAAACCTGAGAAGAGACTCGCGAAGACGGTCTTCTTTTTCTGTGATTGCTGAGTTTTTTTTTCTTATTCCACTTTGTGTTTATACCAATTATGCGCATGCTGTTCAAATCCTCACATGAACCTCTCAGCAAAATATGATTGAGTTTGCAACACATCGAATCATAAATAGCCGTTTGAGTGAAATTTCATGCCAGCAAACGTAGCAGACATTTGAAATAATTAATCTTCTGCTTAGATTTATCATCAACTTTGGAAAAAACTGCTCCGCCGACTGAGGGTTTTAATTACTGTTTACTTTGAACACAATACTTTTCACTTTTTCAGCCATAAAAACGGTGGGCTGCATTTGACGTTTCGTGAGAGGGGAATCTGGGCTGCATATGACGTTGATATTTTTCCTCTACGCGAGTCTCTCTCAGGAGGAAACTATCCTTCGGGACACTAGATTGGATTTAGCGCAAGCGAGGAGCTGTATAACTGTATAACTGTTTTGTAGGCGTTGGCATTGACTTTGATTATGCGATGAACTGTCAGAAACCTACAAACGATATGCATTGTCGCGTTCGAGCATTATCTTCAGCATTTCACTATTAAACCATATATGTAATACGTTTTGGTTTGAAACAACGAAGAGGAATGAAGGTATCGTGCGAATTTCAACTATATTCTTTCAAAAAGATCAAACGCTACATTCGAATCAGTAACGCATTTGAACGGTCAAAAAAGGTATTTCGATTAGATTGAGCTTTAATTAAGTTAAACTGCCCCGGGTCTGCACTGAAGGGAGCGTTGTGATTTATGTGGACATGTCCGTGAGAAACGGCCCTGAATGGCAGGGAATGCCAAGCTGCGACAGTTCGTGTGTTCTCAGTGTTGGGAGTGGGCCACATGCTTCAAAATTAGCCCCGCAGGAATTTTATTGATGATTTATTGGCACTCGAGACGCCATGATCCAATTAAAATGCACAAACTTAACGCACGCATGCTGATGACGCCAACTCGAGAGTCCGTACTGTGTGTAGACAACCATGTTCATATATTTATTAAATTACTTTAAAAATGCCACGCTTGATACTTTTTCTTCTAATCGACAGCTAAAGTCAAAGCTGCGTATTCGTGAGGCCTTGCATTGTATGAAGTGTGCGTTTTAGAGAATGTGCATTTGCGGTCATCTCACATGCAGCCAGGGGCAATCAAAATCTATTGACAGTTTGATAAACGCAATAAAAGTGCAACGGTTGCGTTACTTTCAGTCGTGGTTCAACGATTGGGACCAATCCAAAAAAGGTTATCCATCTGAGGTGGGAATGGTCGGTCGCCTAGACCAGACGAATGAACGTTATTGGCTGACCCGAGCTTACACTCAGCAAGATCACCCAGACCCAGACGTTGAACAGAGGACACCAACTGTGTCGCTTATTGGACAAGTTTGGAGCCGATTAGATTTTTAGACTAATAATGTAAAATCGGCACTCCTGACCTGACCATACATAAACGTGACCAGCGCAACGAAGTTGACTTAAGGTACGATGTGAATTGTTCATGCTTTGAGTGCATTCCGGATGCAAAACGTATAACAATATACGTTAATGATGGTCATAAATGTTGCCGTTGGCGCTGCATCGAGAATCAGCCCCACGAGCCATGTGATTTCGTAGGCCGAGGGGTTTGGTCCTATCGGCATAATAAAAAGGGGCTTTTGCATATTCAATTTGAATAAATATTTTTTCCTAACTTGGCCAAATTGACGCGGAATGACTCACATGTTTCATAGATTTCCCATTCGAAGTTTTTGTGTACTGTGCATTGGAAATTCAATTGTATTATACCAAATCATTATTTTTTCAGGCTCATGCGCCATCATGCATCACGGAGCCGAATTCTTGTTAACATCTGTTGACATTGTGAAACCGTAAAACTTACGGTTTTGCCGAGGTTATGGGTAATAATGCCTTAAAAAAGAAAAAAAAAAGGTAAGATAATGGGATCGCTCCGTTGACATTCATTCCGTTGTGTTCAGTTGTGACGTGTTAGTTAGCTCATGGTCAAACGTAGAGGTGTTCCATTGTTTTTTATTGAAAATGATTCGGATCAACCTTGGCGTAGGAAGGCTGCTTCTTATGAGTCATAGTAATTTCTTTTCATAACAAACAAAATAAAACATATTTCTATATGTATCTATATAAACCTAGCAGATTCATGTGAACAAAACAAGCAGAAATTAATAAAAAACTGAAGGTCATAGATGTCGAAATGCATAATGTTGAAAAGTGCAACGCAATGAACAATCAATTCGATGTTTTAGACGATTTTTTTTCGAGCAGCAAATTGAAGCAGACTCTAATCAAGACATCTTGATGAAAATTTTCACGACGAAACGGAACGTTATTACCAGTTAGTGACCAATCGATCAAGTTTTCTGCTTGAATGAATGTTTTGTTTTCCAAGCAGACGAAACTTTGCACAATTGGCTCCCAGGAACGGAAAATTTTGTCCTTGTTGACCAGCGTACAGCTTCCGTTTATTGCTTCAAGTGCAATCACTAATGGTAACATATCGGAATTCACGATCCAGAAGAGCAAACACAACAAAGGTTGGTACACAACTGAAATTTGGAGATATCGTTCTAAATCACCTATATTATTATTTTGATCACATTATACACATGGTCTCGAAATTGATGAGCTTGACCATGTATTCAGATTCTGAATCTATGACAAAAGGTCAAAAGAGAAAAAGTCGAAAGTACAGAAGGTTAAAGATGCAAAAATACAAAAGGTCAAAATCGAAAAAGGGTCAAAAATCCCTATTCAAGGAAGGAAAAATTTCTCACCAAACAAATTATTTTCAGCCTTTTGTCTTTCGACCTTTTTGTCCTATCGACCTTTTGTCCTTTCAATGTTTTGTCTTTCCATCTTTTGTGCATACATAACACCCCCATTGTTGTGTGCATTAACTTTTTTAGCCACGCCATTCCCAAAGATGTTACCTATAACCCTGAATCAAAACGTTTGGTATTGGGAGTCTCCGTTTTTTCCTTCTTTAAATTTAAAGTTTTTCGCCAATCATGTATTGGCGTAGGAACAGGGAGTTCAGGGGCGCCAGGCTCCCATCCCCCTTGAATTTGATCTCCCCAAAAATGGATGGAAATGAATATTAGAATTTAAAAAATGTGATTTACAGTGTATACGAGTAACTGACTCTGAAGAAGACTGCAAGTGGTAGTCGAAATACGCGTATCTGTCAAAGATAAGCATTTAGGAGCGGAATTAAAAGGTACACGGTACTCCATCTACTTTTAAGTTTCTCTATTGAGATTCTGCTCAGAGGATTCGAACATAATAAAAGAATGTGATTTACATGTTTTTAACGTGAACTCTTCTGAATTAATTTACATGGATCTTATTATTGACAAAATAAAAACTCTCACTTCGGGGAATCGAGCAGGATCAATCGTCTTGCGCGTCGCTCGCGTAGCACGATAAAATAGTATCGCGGATCGCGTTAGTAGTTTGAACAACTATTAAACATTATATATACTTTGCAATTGGGTTGAATGGACAAATTGATATGAAATTTGCGAAAAATTTACACGTCTCCTTGGTGAGAATCGAACCACGACTCTCTGTTTACTAGATAGGGCGCGGTACCCCTACACCACGAGAGGACTCATGGACGCAGAAATGAACTTGAATTCGATTTCAACTCAATAATCATGTGATCATCTTTCGCAAAGTGCAACTCTTCCGGAAGTATTAAAAAAACGATGATATCATGATTAAACATAAAGTCTATTGTTGCTCGATTTGATAAAAAGTATCCATTATTTTGGTCCAGGCAGACCAATTTCTGATTAGTGGTTACCTTGATGTTTCGCACATAAAAACAATTCCCGCTAATAAGCTTTCCTAACCAAAAAAAAGCGAATAGATTTCTTTCGATTTAATCATTGGACTGAGATTTAAGCGAATAAAATGTTTGCCCACCGGCAGTGTTGCGATGGATCTTCTTCGTGAACAATGATCGACGCATCTTCGCGATCCAACATTCGCCAAAATTCATTTTTCATTTTTGAGTCACGAAGAGCATTGCAAAAAGCGAACGGATGCAACGCCGAAGAAGCAAAACGAACACACCGATAGGTGGTTCGCGAAGCCTTTCCACTCGTAGGATTCATTTATCCACGCGCTGTTCATTCTGGTGATTCGTTGCAAGGTTGCTTCTTCTCGTAAAGTCAAGCAAACACTCCACGCTAAGCCAGCTCCACGCAGCGCATGTATTAACACTACACAGAATGAGGCAACCAATGAAGAACTGGCTGACTGAGTGAAAATTCTGTGTAGGTCGCACTCATTCTGTGAGTTGCCGACGTGTTGGCTTCGGTTGTGCGGGGATCGATGGAAACGGAACTGTCAATGATCTCCCGCGCGGCAGCAAACAGTTGACCGTTGGTAAGATGGGGAGTTTTCTGATATTTTTTCTAGCGAAAAGCCGGAAGATGGTCGCAAATGCGAAAGTTTTTTCCCCATTTGCTTCCACTTCGACTACTCAAATGAAAAAATCTCTAAAAACTTTAAAATTGGAACTGAATTTCGCATTCCAAGCGTTTCTCCTCTGTGCTCATTTCACTCATTCAGTATTGTTTACCACCGTTTGCACAAAACTGTGTACAGCCCCTTTGTACAGAATCTGTGCTGCACGAAAAGAGGCCAATTTTGTGCGCTCGGCACTCATTTTTGAGCGGAGCAAGTTTAGCGTGATTGTTGCGAGCCCGTTTGAATATGATCGAAATGAATATTTTCCTGCTCTTCGCGAAGAACAGGCAGCGTGGATCGTACCGTTCACATTACCGAGCGATGGAAAATCACCCGATGATACCGTCGGGAGAAACAGCGATCCGAAAATGAAACACGAACGAATGAAGCGCCCGAACGGTTGTTAGTGTTTATTCGCAGATTCTGTTTTGATGCCTACGAAAATTCATCGTGCTTCGCGTTTACGATCGCTGTTCAGCAACATTGCCCACCGGTGTCATTTGATGATTTCCGAACTAATAAGTTTCCACGCAAATAGGTATCATTTAGTTGTTCAAATTTGTCCTAGACACCAACTTTATATCCAATCACTGGAAAGAAATATTTTTAGGCGAATTGATTAGTCAACTTTGTTGAAGACATCAACTTTGCATCGAATCACTGATTTGAGATATAAGCAAATAATATGTTTCCTACTAGCGTCATTTTGTGAGTGTTTTCCAAACTACTACGTTTCTAGGCGAACAGATCTCATTTAGTTGAACACTTTGTCGAAGACCCCAATTTTGTATCTCATCACGACTGATATATAATAAAACAAAAATGATCACTAGCGCTACCTTGTGAGTGTTGTTCGAACTAATAGGGTTTTATTGTTTATTGCCTATGTTAGATCAAAACTTGAATATTGCACCATAGTTTGGTCAGCTTTTTCAACAGTACATGAAGAAAGAATAGAGTCGGTGCAAAAACTATTTTTATTATATGCTCTTCGCAAATAAGGTTGGAACGAATTTCCATTACAATCTTACAAAGCTAGATTGTATGTTGATTGATATTCAAACACTAAAAGAGGGTCGCGAATATGCAATGATTTCATTTATGAACGATATTGTTTCTCACAAAGTCGATTTACCAAAATTATTATCTAAATTAAACATTTATGTACCATCCAGACATTTACGCCATCGAGAACTATTTGCAATCAACAATCATTGTACTAATTATGCTAAATTCGGGCCAGTGAACCAAATGATGACTACTTATAATGAACATTATGATTTAATTGACTTAACTTGGTCCAAAGCGAAGCTATAAAAATACTTCCGCACATTATCTTATGTAAGAAAATTGAATATATTAGTGAAACTAGCGCACGACAATAAATAAATAAAAAATGATAGAATCAAATACATTCAGTAAAAATGTCGTCATTTATTGTCCATTATGAAAGACAACGAATAAAAAACAAGAAATAGTAAGTAAATCCCACAAAATTATTTAAGTTTTTCCATCATTTCGTCAACAAAATTAAGAATTTCTACAGTGAGCTCTTGATTTCAAAGTTAAATTTGAGCTGGAATTTTCCTACAAATCTTAAATAATTTGGATATGGAAGCAATTCGTAGAGTTAGTTGTAATTAAACTCCTGAAAAATTTTTTTTGAGGGTTTCCAGGAGGAACGAAAGTGAAGAGTGAAACATAAAAGAAAACTTTATGGAATTTCTAGACAAAGTTTTTGAGAAGCTCAAGAAAGAGTTGCTAAATCAATTAGTACACCTTTTGAAAATTTGTTTAAAAAATACCCGGATGAATCGTTAAAGAAACAAAATCTCTGGAAAATACTTGGATGGAAGTTTTCGGAAGAATCACAGGGGAAACAAAAACATAATTCTCTAAAAAATCTCTCAGGAAATTGTTAAGTATTTTCGTGAAAACGTTTTTTAAAGAATAAAACCTTATAGGATTTGTTTTTGTTTCCCACGTAGACATTTTTGAAGAAATTGCAAAACATTATTTTCGAGAGAGTTTCGAATGATTATGAGGAGCGACGTCGAATTCATTTCTAGAGAAATCTAAAGAAAATCTAAAGCCGTGGTCACCAAGGTGCGGCCCGCGGGCCGCACGAGATGCCTATATCTCTTAAATCTGATAAGTTTTGCAATTTTTCTCTTCGGGAAGCTGTTCTACTCCCAAAGTTATTAAGTATACCACACTTAATTATTTTGAGAACTACCCACTTTCATAAATAAAATTGGTTGGAAAAACAGGGCTGAGAATCACTGAGAAACACACAAAATTCACTGTGAAAAAAGTGCAAATAGATCAACGCAAAGAACATTCCCCAATTGAATCCTGTTTTTTTTTCCTATGTGAAATATTGGAAGTGACTCTTAGATGAATCATTTTATGTTTTTTCATGTAGGGACCTTTTTAAAGAAATATTTAAAAAAAACGATTTCTAAAGCATTCTCTGACAGAATTGTTTTAAAGATTTTTTAAGCAATTCTTAGAGAAATTTGCTAGCTTTGAGAAACTTTAGTAAAAATCTATTAGCTTAGCTTAGCTTAGACTGACTACACATATCAATGGTTGCTATTCCGTGATTGACCGAGGTCAGTGAAAATGCACAAAGAATCAACTAGAAGTTCGGCTGGGATTGACCATAATCTTCTTCAGTGTGCATAATTCAGTGCCTCTATTTATACAGGGTCAATAACGGCGCCGGCCACGTCCTTGCAGTCAGGTGGGATTGGGGGAAGGAATGTTAGTGTGTAACCTTTGCTATTTGGAGACCGTGTTTGCCTCTGCATCTCCCCAAAGGTTACTGGGAGGGATGCTTGTTAATGGGGAGGATCGTTGGGTCACAGGATTCATTTTGATAAGCGATTAGACCATGATAAATAATTATTTGTGAGCTATAAATATGCTTATATGTAAATATAATAATTTCATTTGGTATGAACAATCTATGTAGAGAAAAATTATGCCGACACTTGAGATGACGAACCTTTCAAAGTTTGTTAAATAAAGTGAACCTTCACAGTGACGAACCTTTCATAGTTTGTTGAAAAATCATATTTACGTCTCACCATTGTAACGATTAAAGGTGCAATCATACATATTGGTTGTATGACATTTGCCAGAAAACCATTTGCCAGAAAGCCGTTTGCCAGAATCAATTTGCCAGAATGGAACATTTGCCAGAAATCCATTTGCCAGAATGGACCATTCCCCAGAAAGTCATTCCCCAGAAAGACCATTTCCCAGAAAAAATATTACTACATTACTTTGCTTTGTGTAGCAATATTTAGGTGTGTAAAATCTTTCGAATCATTATGATTTTCAGCGTACGATACATAATTATATGCAAAATAATTGTGACGTAAGTTTTCAAGCTTTTTGTTTGATAAAATGTTTTAAACTAATAATGATATCATAAACTTATTATATAGATAGCTGTAGGGGTAAATATGCAGCTATTCAGCAAGCTGACGGACGTGAGTTCGAATTCCATCGGGCGAAGATTTTATTGGATTGAAAATTTTCTCGATTTCCCAGGGCATAGAGCATATTCATATTGGCAATACGTTATACACATGCAAAAATGATCAATTGGCAATAAAAGTTCTCAGTTAATAACTGTGGAGGTGCTCGTAAGAACACAAAGCTGAGATTTGGCTCTGTCCCAGTTGGAACGCAACAGAAGATAAGAAGAATAAGGTGTAATAGATTTCCGAGGTTTTCATAGTTTCTGAGAAATAACTGTTTTTTTTTTAATGTTAAAATAGTCATCAATTTTATACAAGCTATTAGGGGTCGTCCATTAACCATGTAATCATTTATGGGAGGATGGAAGGGGGCCTGGCCAATGACCACGATACAAACAATTCTTTTTAAATTTTTGTATGGACGAAAGACCCCGTGGAGGTAAAAAATCCGAAAGAATTGACCACGTTGTTAATGGACAACCCCTTATAGGCAACTGTATTTTCAACATTCTATCAATGATTTTCCCTTCTTTGAAGATTAGGCTGGTCTATAGGGCTAACTAATTCAAGGACTTATATGCTTCATAGGAGATTTACCCTTCTTTATATTATTGGCTAGTCTTTATAATTGTACTGAGTGTTTCTGTCTGCAGTTAACAGAAGGAATGGAAGTAATGTAAACAAGGTTATGTCATCTCAATTTAAAATAATTACAGCTAAAAAAAATCAATATAGGACTGCTGTCAATAAAAATGTCTGTAAAAAGGATTTATGTAAAAAAATGCAAATATCGGGAAATGGACAATCAATATATGTCCTCAAATAAAAAAAAACTAAATTGAAAGTGATTCAATAATGGAATATTTACCATGACCTTCATCTTATTTATCATTGAAGATTACTCGAGTGATTCCGAAAACATTAATCTTCATAACCGACTTGTTTCGTAGATCAAGCGACAGAATATGAGAAACCAATATATGTGTGTTTTTTTGATTTCCACCATTAATCATGGCCACGTAGCAGTTCTGCTAAGAATTTCAAAATATCTCCGGTTCCAGATAGCTTAAACTAGCAATCAGAGTAAATACTGAAGATTGAAGAGTTTTCCGGCAACAGGCTGTATGTTGTAAAACTACTTTAAAACAATAAATAGTTCGGTTCAAATTATTATTAAGAGTAAAACAGTTAAACGTTCTTTTCAAGGACTGAATAATGTATTTAAATATATGACCGAAAGAACATTGGGTAATCATTTGAGTTATATTGTTCCAATGATTATTGGCGCTAAACTGATCATATTTCAAACATAATTTTCCCTTCTTTCACTTAAAGGCTGTTCTTTTTAGTTGTTTTGCAATTTTTTTCCGCAAAAATACACTATTCATATTTCTGAAATTATTCAACTAAACTAATTCGTGTCAAACGTTTCAGCTTTTTTGTTCTCAGACCAGCTATCTAAGTAGTGAAAATTGCATAAAATTGTATGCGAAGGATTTTAACAACATAGACTAAATAACACGGATCGATCAGTTGCGTTGTTTTATACTTGTTATAATATTACAAAGATATAAACATTATTTGGAGCAATATTTACGATGCGAGTGAAGTACTGTAGAAGTGACGTTAAATTTTAATTAATTTTGCGCTGCAGCTGTGCAGTGCTTGTAGTCCAATCCTCTTGATGTAAATAATGTGAAAGTTGACTACACAATGTTTCATGCTATAAGTGCAAATAATATGAGTATATTCAAAATACAAAAATGACAAATATCGAAAATTTCGGTAGGCTTGAGGTGAAGATGCATCGAAGCCAAGCCTCAAATTTTCAAGAACATAAACCTCGAGAACCAGCCACGCTGGTGATGACCAATCGATTGAATTTTCAGCTGGAATGGCTGTTTGGGTCTCTAGATTTGCGCTCTTGAAAATTTGAGATTTGGCTTCGATGCATCTTCACAAATTAGTCGATCAATTGATATCAAGGTTGAAAACGAATTACAAAAAATGATTCTGGGGAATGGTTTTCTGGCAAATGGTCCATTCTGGGAAATGGCTTTCTGGCGAATGGTACATTCTGGGGAATGGTTTTCTGGCAAAAATCATTCTGGCAAATTGATTCTGGCAAATGGTTTTCTGGCAAATGTCATACAATCTACATATTTTATAGATTAGAAATAGTAGCATGCAACGAGCTCACCAATTGATCCGTCATCCTTGAGCAGCAACAATTCACTTTCAGCTTCACTCGTTTGCTCGGCTATATTAAAACACACAGAGAAAATAGGCGCGCGACCCGAGAGGGAAACAACTGACGAATGCTCGGGCTTTCTTGACGCACTGCCCAGGAGCAAGCGTCAACGTCGAAAGATCAAAAAGAACCTATCGAACGCGGCACTTTTTCACTTTACTCGACCAATGCGCGACATGTTTGGTCCTGCCCTCATCGCCGGCCCCCGCAGGAATAAGCGTCAAGGTCGAAGGATCAAACACAACTCAGAAACTTTAGTAAAAATCTATTGAATAATAACTACGTACATGATGGGAATTCTAACAGCACATGTTTGAAACCAAGATTATTTTGAACATTTTAAATTGATATGTGTGAGTTTTTAAAAGTAATAACAAATATACCGTAGTTATCACCAAAACTTATTTAAAGCAAGATTACGATTTTTTCGTATATCATAAGGATCGACTGAATTAACCATGTGGTGGAGTAGCATTCATAGGCGTATATACAATCAACTTCTCTTAAATTTTTGGTATATTCGGTGATTCTTTTGAAACACAGATTGATCGATTTAGGTCATAGCTGCCAATTTGTCTTCTCAATGTGCAATAGCAAGTTAACCTGCTTCAAAGTGACTTGTACGAATCAAATTGAAATAAGTCTATTTGTTGTCATTGAAGACTGCAATGCTAAACATCGGTTACGCAAAAAAAAAAATCCAAGAATCCCAATGGCACGAATTTATTTGACGATTGCTCTTCAGGATATCCGCATTGGCGTAGCTAGGATTTTTTTCCTGGAGGGGGCCTAAGGGGTTTATCGTTTATGGTTTATCGACGAAATGTCAGTCACAACCTTTAGAAATTTCGTAGCTTGCATAGATTTGTATTAATTTTATTTGTTTGTGATTTTGTCTCACAGCAGTAATACTTGTAACTTTTAATTTTCACTACGAAAAATATATATTTTTTGTCCAATCCAGATGAAAAATCTTTCAAGAAGTCTTCCACAATTAATATCTCGTAATTCTTCAACGAATTGTGCAGATCGAAAATTTCTTCATGATTTATTTCCATACTTTTCCAGGGCATTCTCCAAAAGCTCATTTACTAGTTTTCACTGAGTTCTCCTTGTGTTTCCCATGTAAATCATTTTCAGGATTAGTAGTTATTATTCAACATTTTATTTCCTGAATTTTCTTTAGGCTTTCTGATCTTAATAAAAAAAAATCTCGAAGAATCTGTACCAAATTGCTTGAAAGTATCTCTTAAAGGATTTCGAATTTTAAACATTTCTCCATGAAGGTCCTGTAAGTACTTATTACATATAAATTCTAATCGTTAGATTGAAATATTATCCAGTTATTCCTTAATAATATAATAATCACCAAAATCGTCTTCAAAATCACCAAGTAAGGATTCTTCCTACAAATTCATCAAAGATTGTCCTAACAGTTTTCTTAACTTTGCCTTTGGGGTTCTTCCTAAACTTTCAGAATATGTATCTCATAGAAATTCTTCAAGGATTGCGTACAAAAATCACGGCATAAATTATTCAAGACTTCTTGCAAAAAATATTAAATGACTCTTCCAGGTTACTCTAAGCATTCCTTCTAAAATTCCACAAGATTTTTATAAACAATTAAACAAGATTCCATTGCGAAAAGGATTTTATCGATTGCTAAAAGAAGTTCTCCACAGATACATATGCACTTTTTTCTTCCAAAGAAAATTCTAGAATTGTTTTATAAGTTATTTATCTAAAAATCAGTAAGGTATTCCATCAAAATGCTATCACGAAAATAATGTTTAAAATTTCTTTAAAAAATGCCTCCCTGAGAAAATTTTTAAAAGTTTGAACATTCATTTAAAGTTTAAAGTGAAATAGGACGTTCAAATTTTCTTTTATAAACTCTTTCGCGAAAATACTCTAAAGTTTCCCGAGCAATTTGTTCACGGATTCCTTCGGAGAATAATCTTATTATTATAATGTTTCCCCTGAGTTTCGTCCTAGAATTCTACCGATAAATTCATCAGAAATCCATCCAAGTATAGTTGTTTTACTTCAAACATCATTAGCGATTCTTCTGGGGATATTTTTATAGGAATTCTCCAACAGAATTACTAAAGGATTTTTCCATTCATTCTCGAATTTTTTGAAAAAAAAAAGTTCTCCAAAAATTTCATCAAGGGTTCTAAAAATTCCCCCATATTTTTTCCGAATTTTTATTCAGGGATTCTTCCACAGATAAAATTTAGAAATCTATACACTCTTCATATTTGGTTCAAAAAGTACTCCAAGAATACCTCTATATTCTTGTTAAAGATTTCTTCACAAATTACTCTACGGATCACTCAATTTTCTTATCCGATTTATATCAAATGTATAGAGTTTTGGAAGAACTTCTAAAAATTTGTTTAGGTAATTTCAGTTTAAATTGAAATTGTAAAAAATTACTAAATTTTTGTCAGAAAATTCAAGAATTCACTTTAGAAACCATCTGAAATTATTTGACAAAATACCTATCGACGTACTTCACTAAAAAGCTAAAGTGGTTTTGTAGAATTTAAAACAAAAATTCTTGTTATTTTTTGACTCGTTCCTAATAACGGACAATGATTTACGTTAATGGGAATTGAATTTTAACTGCAGGTATTTGCATCTAACATATTAGAAAATATTTTGCATGTACTTCGAAGTTTCGTGATACTATGAGGAATAGATTTAAGTAAATACCAATTTCTTCGTACTTGCAGAAATTCAGAACAATTTTTTTTGACTAGCTATATTTAACAATTATGGTAGAACTGTGAAGATATTGGCGTTATTTAAAAAATATGTCAAAGATATCCATTGTTAAAATTCATTATGAAAGATTTTACCGTATTTAAACCTTGAAGGAAATTGTTGCATGACATTGAAATTTTTTTGTGGATTTTCTGATGGACTATCAGATATCATACCTAAAGAATCTTGTAATTTTTCAAAACTCCTAGAATTATTTATTTCCTTTATATTCTTTTTAATGTTGTTTTCTGGAGTATGAAAAATTGTTTTTGTACGAAATTGGTCAAAAGAGCGACATATGATGGAAATAGAACATGTTGGAACAAATAATAGATGGACAACGGAACAAATAAAGATAAGTGATGATATATCATGTTTTCCCAAGAGGACAATGGCTACAGGATAATTACAACCTTTCTAATGGATTGAAAAAAAAACATATTTCTCAAGAGTCTCCATCTGAATCTTTTTTTTATATTGTTCTTGAATTCTATTAGAATTCCGTATTTTGATTTCTGGATTCCCAGAAATCACTATGAATTCCGTCTAGGAATTGCACATGAATTAAATTCCAGAACATGGATTATTGGCAGAATTGATGAAACTATTTCGAATGTATTGTTTTAAGAAAGATCCTTACAAATTTCTACACAAATTTCCCAGTTATTTGTTGTTGTTAAATGTTGTTGTACCAATTCTTCTACCGTTATGCTAATTTCGGAGCAAAAGTATTTTGGGGGTTTTCAACATTTTTTTTCTTAAGATTCGAAGACGCAATCCAAACATACTGTTCGTAGATAATTCCTGTATAATCCGGGAATTCGAAGTAGAATATGCAGATCAAAACAGACGAGAATTTGTGACGCAATTTGTGACGTATTTTGAACATATTTCCGAAGGACTTCGCGAACTAATTTGTAATATTCTTTTGAGAAAACTATATAAAATAATTTGACAAAATCAATGATTTTTTGAAGGAATTGCGAAGGAAAAGTTTGAACTTTTGAAAGGTTGAGATTTTTTAAGTTGAATCCCTGAAAAAAAGAAAAAAAAAGACAATTTACACCGTCTTCAGCCATAGGCTGCACAGACTGAACATAACTTACATTAGACAGCGGACACACGGAACGACCAGTGGACCAGTGAAGAATTTGTCGTTTTGACGAAAAGTTTTCTCCGACTGGGGCGGGAATCGAACCCACACTCCGTAGCACAATACGCCTAAACGACTGATGCCGCTAACCACACGGCTGCGAAGCTCACCATATAACATATATGTGGATAAAAAGTACCCATATGAGGAATTCACGTTGTAAGTATTCTCACTATATTATTTGAATATTTTTAAAGAAATTTGTAATAGCAGGTATGAAGCCACTCTCTCCTCTTGAGAAATTTGATTATACTAAAATTTTTGAGAATATAAAACTTTTTCTTAGAAAAGTTGCATTCATGCAAAATTGTTTAAAAATAATTGAAGCGAAATCAGAGAAAGAAATTAGTGCAGGTATAAAAAAAACTATGATAATTTTTTTTGGACTTTTCTTAGAACCCTAACCCACGCTGAAATCTCTAAGAAATTCTGTTATGAATTTAGCATTATTTTCGCCTTAAATTTCAGCCATCTTTTTTTTCATTAAGGTTCCTTCAGTTATTTTGGCTATTTTTTTCATTTAATTTTGTCGGACTTTATACGAATCATAAATAATGTGTGGATTTATTTAAAGAGCTCTTATACGGGTAATCATCATCATCGGATACCTCGAGCATCCTAAAAAAACTTGGGAAATCATAAGGCAGTAAAAATGGTGCTTTATGCTTGAACATTATTCAGAAAATACAAATTCAAGGAACCAAATTTCCGCGTTTCAGTATCACGGTATTTTTTGCAAAATAAATGTCGAAAAATTGCGCTTATCGCACATAACAACAAGCTGGTTCTTGCGGTAACCAATTGAGCGACAGCCGGACGATTAATCTTTCGGATGTCGCACGATTCATCAAAATTAGAACCGCCACACTGATGTTGTGTACGACAAGCGAGGTTTTCCCAAGATTGTTGTACATAACAAAAGAACGTAATTACTGAAGAATATTTGTCAATTCATTCAGAAGATCTTAGTTCACTTTAGAATTACGTTAATTATTATTTCTTCAATTTTCATATTTTGTATATTATCATCAAACATTTCTGGGGGGGCCTGAATGATTCTGGAGGGGGCCTGGCCCCCCTGCCCCCCCCCTGTTCCTTCGCCAATGGATATCCGTCAATTCAATACTCTGAACTACTTAAACTTTTCATTCATTTTCACATTTTCTAACCGCCTCTAGACAGTTTTGTAGCCAACTGTTTACTTACGCTGACTTTGATTATGATTACGTCCTTGTTTTATCTTAAATTTCCTATGATGCGTTTCTAAATTCCACCAGTCCACTCTAAATGATTTATGAACTGACTAAAATAGACGTAATATATACAAACATACTGATCTTGACGATAACATTTGTTTTCGTGTTCGAAACTTGAACAAATTTCACTGTTGATTCACGGGGCATTGCAATAACAAAATATGAAGTAAAATTCGACTACTTTATTATTGGACATCTTGATCCGTATTGAAAAAAAAAAAGAGGAAAAAAGAACTTTATTGTTGGTATATTAACTCCGTGACGCCCAAAAGAAGTTTTTTTTTGTAATGATTGCTCATCTTCTTCATTATCTAATTCTTCTGCTTCTACATCTTCTTGTTCTTTTTCTTATTTTTTTCTCGTTTTTCTCCTACTACTCCATAACATTTATCCCGATACATTCCTTAGCTTCCATTTACCGCCATCCAACGACTTTTTCTTATTTATTCATTTATTTGGTTGTCAATTATGCTCGCCAATAATATTTCGCTAATTCAAACGGTGCAGTCCTGGTGCTCCTGGTCAATCCACATAGCTCACTGCGTCTCACGCCTTCTTGTTCCGTCCGGATTTGTAGCACACACCATCTTTGAATAGCAATTTTCCGGCATTATTACAATTCTTCACCACTCCATTCCAAACACCATTCTCCTGCACGCCGCAGAAAATCATCCTTAATACCCGGCTTTCAAAAACCCCAATCGTTTGCAGGTCCTCATCGAGCACAGTCCATGTTTCATGCCTGCAGAGAGCTACCGGTCTTATGAGCGATTTGTACAGGTGCTTTTTCCGGACTTGTTGTCAACCGTCAGCAAGGATTCAAGGTATAGACAAACACATCCAGAAGTAATTCCGTCTATCGTGACACTGCTTCCTAGGCGATCCTTATCGCGCTCAGTTCCACCTAACCACATGTTCTGCCACCGTTTCAAATTTCCTCCCAATATTGGCCATGTCTTCTGCGAAGCAGAAAAAATAACCGGATCTCGTTAATACTGTTAAGCCCGGCTCTACTCATGACACCTTCAAACGTAATATTGGACAGCAGGCACAAAAGTCCATCACGGTTTCGTAGTCTCCGGTGGAATTCGAACGAACTGGAGTGTTCGCCCGAGATTTTCATGTAGTTTTACGCATTGTCCATCGTTGCTCTAATCAATCTTGCGAGATTCCCGGTAAAGCTGTTCTCGTTCATGATGTTCCATAGCTCTGCACGGCCAATACTGTCGTATGCCACCTTGAAATCGATGAACTGAAAGGTCGATGAAATTTGGCATGTAGTTTCGATATCCATTGAACTCATCTACCTGAGCTACTAGTTTAAATCACTATCGTGTTTTGATAGCTTTTCATTAAAAAAAAAGGTTTTGACTCGTTCCCTTAATTGAATATTTTATTGCAAATTTCGAACGAAATTTATGCATGATTTATGTTGATTTATACCGAATATGATGGTGCGAATGTGATTGATGAAACTTACCGATATAATTTATCATTCACAAGAAAGTGAAAGCGGCGCACCCATTCTCGTGAAGCAGTTTGATACTATAAACCATACCTCACAGTTATCGCATGCTGTAAGTTCCATGTTATAAACCGGGAGTTGCATTATAGAAAGAAGCACACGTTCATCGAACTGCTTGGCATATTGATAACCGGTTCTCGCTGTGTGATGCAAACAGGTGCCGTTATTGAAATGTTAATCGCACAAATTGGCATTATTCGCTCGCGGTTCCGACTTTGAGAGCGTGCTTGTATGATACAGCCTATCGAAGTCTCATGTTCGTTTCCTAACCTGTTCTTCTTCGGTTATACAATGTTTTACAACCAGTTGTAGATTGCTTGTCCAGCGGGATACAACCGGGTACAACTAAGGTACGACAAGCTGACGATCTTTACGCTGCATTTTCTCAATGAACGATTATGCTATCGCAGATTACAAGAGTTGCACCATCTGGCAGACGCCACCTCTTTCACGAGATTAAGTAATTTGTTGGTGCTGATCTCTTCATTGACAGGACAGGAGACGACTTGACTTCTTACGTAACAATGTTTTCATTAAGGTTCGTTGACTATTGATTAAGCGGAACTCGGTTACCATTGATGTAAGAGCAGTGAGTATATGTCTTTAAAAATTATGTTAGCCATTCAGTCTTACAGCTTTAATGTAAATAGCTTAATTGTTCAGTGCACGGTGACGGCTCTATAAAATCACTCTCTTTTTCTCTTATGGGAAAACTGAAATCAACGGTACAAGTACCTGTCAAAACTGACAGGTACTGGAACCATTGATGTCAAATTTTCTTGAAGAGCGAAAGCGAAAGAATTTTGACGTGAAATAAACTATTATAACGTTTTTTGTTGATTTCCAAACGTAACTCATATTACGAACAGCAGTTCAAAGTTAAAATAGATTTTTTCACAACTTTTTAATGTAGAAGAAACCATAGAAACCATAGATCATCCTGTGGAAAAAATAGTGATTTTCTTGTAAAATTGCTACAACAAGACGAGTGTTTAGAATATGAGTCATGTTCGGCATTTAAGACAAACTGGTAATAAATGTTGTCACGTTAAAATGTCAACACAAACAATGAATAGTCAAAAATCTGTCTCTTAACCAATTTTCAGAGCATCAAACATATCAACAAACTGAGGTTTTCCATGTTCACTTTTTTCAAATTGCGCTCCAAGTCCAAATGCCCTTAGTTTTCTCTCAAATTTCGCACATCATTAGAACCGACAGGTTTTTGTGCATTGACCTATGCCTTCTCCATTGTTAGTCTGTTTTGATTAGCTTGGGATGTTTGCGTATTTTATGTCTCATAATGCACAATATTTTTCGAACGGTGTCTCCCCAGGTGATAAACGTATGCCATATGTGAATTTTATCAATCATTACGCAACAGGACGTTTTGTTAGAATTTCATAAGCTCTTTACCTTGTGGCTTGATAAAAATCTTGTTGTTCTGCCACAAATATCGATAACTTGCCAACAAATCAACTTACAAGAACTCACATCTCAAGTTCCTACTAGAGCTCACCCAGGGCACCTTACGTTAACCTGTTAACGCCCAAGCTATCCTACAATTGTACTACAGTCCTGAAATTGATATCAATTATGTTCCCATACATTAAACAAAGTTTAAGCTAAATTTCAAAATTTAAGAGAACAAATCTAGAGAACTAAACAGCCGTTCAAGCTGAAAACTTGATCGATTGGTCACCGCCAGCATGTGACCAATCGATTAAGTTTTCAGCTCAAACCGTTGTGTGGTTCTCTAGATTTGTGCTGAAAATCTGAGGTTTGGCTTCGATGCATCTTACAAAAATGAAGTCTATGGTGAACACCCAACAAAATTGTTCTTGTATTCAATGTGATTTCTAAAATTTTTGGAGTAATAAAGTCAGACACTAATCAAGAGCAATATTCACTTAAAAGTTATTTGAATATAATTAAAAAAAAATGAACAATGTAACAATGGTTAAGATGATAAGTTATGGTTTTCTCAGTAGAAAAAGTTCCAGTACCCCAATCAACATGTTTGAGCTGAAATATAAGCTGTTCATTACACTCGAAATTAGTTTTACCCAAGAAACCAGGAAAAAAACCTTATTTTTCAACCTATTCTCCTAGAAATTAAAATTCAGCTCGGTGGTATGTAGTTTTTCTACATGAATTTGATTGCATAGGCCCAGCGAACATGCATGGCAGAAATAGATGATTTTATTATTAAAAAGAATGTTTTGATGAAAAAGGTACGGAAAGCTTCTTTTTTGTTTAAACTGTCCAACCATAAAGCAAAATTACTACAAAATTATTACAAAGCAATAATTAATGATTTTCTGGACTGAAACATGACTAATGAAGTCTAGAGAATATGTTTGTGCAGAAATATAATTTTTTAATTCTATTTTAAATTTATTTCAATTTCAAAACTATGAAATACCCACTTTTTAAACAAATTGCAAATATATCGAAAAGAAATGCGATGACATCTATATTTTGAGCCATAAATTTTATTATAGAAATCTAGTGAACATGTTTGGGCACAATTTGAAATTTTTGATTGCATTCAAAGTTTGTTTTACTTGAAAAACTACAAAAGCCTTTTTTGAACAAATCAAAAATTATAAGACATGTAACTTTTTAACATCAATCAGCTCATAGAGGTCCAGTTAAAATTCTTGGGTAGAAAAAAATAGTTTGTATTATACTCAAATACTGCTTGTCTTCTGATCCAATTTTAATGCAATGACTTGTGAATTTGCATATATCTGTCCGAACATGTTCAGTTTTTTTTTGCAATTAAATTTCTGTCATCGCTTTGAGTTTTGATTAAGTTATAGTTAAAGTATGCTGTTTTGCTAAAAAAAGTAAAAAATTCTGCGAAGAAATGGTCAAGAAATTTTCTACAGTGAGCTCCATTTGATATGACACTTCTTTTCAACTGCGTACAGCGATAAAAGAAAAATGTTTTTCTTTGCCATTTCTTGCAAGAAATTTTCCACGTGTCGAGATAAGCGATTCATTTTCTGTTGAAGTGTATACTTCACATAACAGGCTAAAACCTTGAGTTTTTCGTAGTTTCTTAGGTAGAAAAGTGTATACAAAAAGTTTTATTTCTGATCTGACGTATTGAGAGAAAATTGACAAGATTTTTCATAATTTTTAGGTTAAATGAGCGTTTTCCCAAATTTATATCTCAACTCAAACATATTCACTAGACTTCTATAATGGAATTTATGTTGAAAAAAAAAATCCCATCGCATCAAGTTTGGATTTACTGGCAAATAATTTCAAACAATGAGGGTTTTTTTTTGGCAAATGAAGTTTTCAAACTTTTTACCCAAACATGTTCACTAAACTTTTTTAAGTAAACTTATGCCGAAGTCATCGCTTTCAATTTCTAGTTATAGGGTTTCTTGTAGTTTTTTAAACATAGCAAATAATTTCTATTTCTGCTCAAATACAATCACTGCAG
The DNA here is from genome assembly GCF_002204515.2 of Aedes aegypti. Taxonomy (NCBI): domain Eukaryota; kingdom Metazoa; phylum Arthropoda; class Insecta; order Diptera; family Culicidae; genus Aedes; species Aedes aegypti. Next base: position 178,687,584 of record NC_035108.1, on the reverse strand, counting down.
TGCACTTAGGCAATCAAAAATATTACTGAAATGCACTACCCGATATGAACACGGACTCGCTTGAAAATTGCAACACCCAGCTGAATAATACATCACCTTGAAAAGTTTAGTATGACCTCAAAACAGGAACATTTATAAACGGATAGGGTATCCGTCCTATTATGGAGGACTTAAGCAAGGTGTTGAAATTAAAATCGTATTGCAGTGTCTAAAATCTAAATATTATAGTATTTTGCAATGTTAAGTGTTAAAACTATCCTTTATCTGGAGTATAGTGAAGTAAAAAAGTATTTTTTGGAATTATACATACATTTTCTGGATATAAATCTGAAGCTCTTTCTCTGTCCTATTATTGCGGTATTTTGTCCTATTATTGCGGTAGTGCCGTCCTATTATTGCGGTATACCAAAAACCATAGATTTTATTACATTCAATATACATTCAATACCACACAATGCTCGAGCATTGAAATTATGCTCCCTCCATTTTAATGACACTGCACGGTACTGTCAGTTTGTGTGACTTTGGACATATCTATGAGGAAAACTAATTCATTACTTTATATCACGATTTGAAAACAAATCAACAGAATCGAATGATTTTCTGCCGGTTTCGTCTCCACTTTCGTCATAGGTGGACAATGTTAAAGTGAATAGAAAAGGTTCTTCCATCTGAGAAATATAAATATTAGTAATAGAACGCTAGTGGCGCTATTGTCACAAAACTGATTTTAATTATTATTACCTTAAATTATGGTTTTTCATTGTTTGTTCAATGCCTTGTCGTTGTTTATGCTTTTATAATTAATTTGACACTTTGATGCCCGGTACTCACGCTGTCAGTTCATGGCAAACTAGATGTTGGTAACACGAACAGCAGCGACATTAGCATTCTTAGGTTAATGCTTCTACTATCTGAGACCATTAGTCGCTATATAAGAAATGAATTTGTTGACTTAAGTATAAACATATTTTCCACTAGCTACACAATTTTAAAGGATTGCTTCCTTGCGATCATCTTATATCTCAGTTTTTCAACGTATTTTTGGCATGTGTTCCGATTTTCAGTCAGTTTACGTGATTTTTTGGTAAAACATTGTGCTTATTTGCAAAATATTTCTAAATAAGAGGAACTACAGGGTAAAGATATACATAAATCTTTTGTTTGACTAAATAAATGTATGAATAACTCAAAATTATGTCCCTAATTAGTACCCTAATAATGTAATTAATGTTTCCAGCAATTGCATTTAAAATTACTATTGAAATATCGAATTTTTGAATGAGATTTACAGATACCGCAATAATACGCAAAACGCTATTTTCATTGTCCTATTATTGCGGTATATGCTTTTTCTCAAAAATATAGAATTTTTATTCAAAATTCAATATCTATCATGTAACTACATCCATATTGAACTGATATACCCGCTACATATAATTGTTTTGGTTCTAAACTTAAAAAAACTAAGCTTATGTAAACCCACCCGTAGATAGAGAGACTGGTTAAAAATATAGGCTTTTCTTGATGCATCATTTAAAACTGTTCTTCCAACGATCAAAATCGTTTAATTTTTAAAGCATTCATCTGGTACAGCTTGGGAATACTATTAGCTTTCATCATCACCAATAATATCCAAAGAAAATAGAGTTTTCGATTGATAATGAGGGTTTAATTCTTATACCGCAATAATAGGGAATACCGCAATAATGGGCAAATTACCCTATATGCATATTTGATGCTGCTATCCCGAGATGCTGATGATCTAGAACGATGTGGTCTTCAGCAGATTAAGGACACCCGAAAAGTAAATAGTTTGATTCACAATTTCTCCGCTAGGTGGAGCTAGTGAGCGTGTAAAATTAAACATTGTAAGCAAGCTCTATCTTGTGATCCCATGAGATAGAAAGTTCGATTCTTTGGCAAAGTTGTTCGGAAAGTCGAGTTCATCCGGAAGGAAGTCAGTCTGAATAATAATATTGCTGTCAGTTGGCGCTATTGATCATGTTTAAGGTGAAGATAAATCGAAGCCAAACCTCAAATTTTCAAGAGCACGGATCTGGAGAACCAAACATCCGTTTGAGCTGAAAAATTAATCGATTGGTCACTCGCTGGTGGTGACCAATCGATTAGATTGGATTAGATTAGATTAGGCTTCGATTCATCTTCACCTTAAATGAGTACTCTATACTTGTTCTATCTATTTTGATAAGAAAGCATGAATGAAAGTTTCTGACAAAGTTGTACAGTAGGTCAAGGGAATCGGGAAGGCATTCAGATTAATTCGTAAATTTGCCGCTAGGTGGCGGTAGTGAACATGTGAAATTGACAATTTCAAAGCTAGTTCTGTAATGTGATCGAGAGTAAATAGCAAGTTCGAGTATTCGGCAAAGTTGTTCAGACAATCAAAGAAATCCAAACGACAAACAGTTTGATTCGTTACTCTCCCGCGCAACTTGAAATTCTAGGGATCATGCCGTTTTAAAACACACAATCAGTGTGACTGCGGTTCAAGGTAGCCATGAAAACCAACTTTTACTTTAACTCGATATCGATGAATGGAACATCCACTGTACCTATATCTCATGATTTTGATAAGATAAAATGTCCAGAATGTTGATCAGAAAGCCTTCTCTTCAGATTAACTTCATTTTCAAGTGATTAAGGTTGTGATTCACTTCATATTCAAGTGATTCAACTGTTTCAGGTTTGATTCACTTAATGTTCAAGTGATTTCAAGTGATTCATGTCTGATTCACTTAATATTCAAGTGTTTCAAATTCGATTCACTTTAAGTTCATGTGACTCAGGTGTGACTCTGTTTATATTCAAATGATTTAGGATTGATTTACTTATTATTCCAGTGATTCATGTTTGATTCACTCCATAAGTGGTTCATGTTAGATTTGCTCCACATCAAAGTAATTCATGTCGGACTCACTGCGTATTCACCTGATTCAGGTATGAATTACTTGGTTTGATTCTCTTCAATTTTAGGGAAATCAGTTTTGTTTCATAATTTTTCCTGTTATTTAAGTATATTCACTTCATGTCCAAGCCTCATGTTTAGGGCTTATTCATTTCATTTTCAAGTGATTCATGTCTGATTCACTTTTTTTTTTAATTACAATTGACTTTTTTTTTAAGTAATTTTATGATGATGATTACAAACATTTTTCTGAGAATTTTGGAATTTTAGCTAAAAATCTCTGTCCCATAGAGAGATTTTGAGATTACAGCAACATAAAATTATGAAATTATTAGACTTTTTTTGGATTCCAGTACTGAGATTTTGATGTAAAATCTGAAAATCTCAGAAATACCTTCTTCTTAGCGAAAATTGCCCGATTACAAAAATGTCTGCCATACATAATGGCTGCCTATTCTCTTTTGAGATATCAAAGCTGACATTATTGTCCATGATTTTTACTCACATTATTCCATTCAATTCAACAATCTCAACAAGTGACTGATGCTGCACGTTGAGAAAAGTCCATTCAGAGTGCAGCGTAAAATCAAAAAATTCAATGTCAAATTTGTCACTTATTCACACGACAAATCATATGAAAATATGAATACTACTACATTCCCGCTATGCATCGCGTAATCGATCATGAACACAAATTCATGTAGGATATGTAATTTTACACGATTTGAAGTGTAGATTTGCGATAACCATTTCCTTTATGTGCATGTGAATTTCATTATGATTTGACAACAAGGATATTTCTGAGAATTTTGGATTTTGGCTATAAATCTGTATCCTATAAAGAGATCTTGATATTACAGCAATTGTGGAATTATAAAGTTCCTAACATTTTCAAGATTCCAGTACTGAGAATTTGATGAAATAGCGGTATAGTTTTGAACTTCCTCTGTGAATAAAAAACAGCATGTTAAACTCCGATGATGGATATGGGGTTCTTTGTATTTCTGTGGTACTCTCGTTATTTTGGTAGATTTCCTGGTAGTATCCCTGGAATTCTTAGAAATAAAAATAAATTCTCACAATAGTGGTTGAATTAAGGATTTTCTTTTAGATTTTTACATTTAGACATTCAAAGGTTTATACTATAATTGAAGATTTCCTCTGAAATCCCAACGGAACTGGAAATCAAAAGGATCTGAAGTTTACAAGAATTCCAGAGATTCAGACCAGAGTTTGCAGGAATCTCACTGAAGTCTCAGAGATTCTTACAGAAATGCCGTCTTGAAGATACCCGAATAATTTCAAAAGATTAATAGCCAGATCAAATACCGGATTTACAATATTCCCAAAAGAATCCCAGAATTGTTATAACAAATCTAGAATGCCTATCGGAAACCCAGAATTACTATAGGGATTCCAGAATTCCAAAGGAAATCAGAGAATCTGGGATGTCAGTCAGTCAGTCAGTCTTTCATAAAATTAAGAATTACTTTATAATTAGCTGAAATCCCTCCGACATCCGAGAATTCCTAAGAAACAACATAATTATCGTAATACCAGATTGAACATAATTATCATAATGAGTATCTTCGTACCTGCCACACGATATTCACATGCAAAATGGTCAATTGACATTGAAAGCTCTCAGTTAAAGGCTGAGAATTAGGCTCTGTCCCAGTTGGGACGCAACGCCAGAAAGAATACCAGATCTCTCAAATAAATTCATTTTTTTTACCGGAATCTCAAAATTCTTTTTGAATCATCAAAATTTCTACGGAAATCTCAAAAGACTTTTCAAAATATCAAAGCTGACATCGTTTTCCCATTATTTTTACTCAAATTTTAATTATTCCATTCATATCAACAATCTTAAAGCATGAGTAGCAAGCTCTGAAGCTAACTACCAGTAGCTTTGTAGTAGATGCTACCTTTATTCATAGCAACGCGTTGTTTGTAGCATGTTCGAAAGGTGTAGAAAGATAAATGACACAAACATGTTCCACTTGTATTCCACATATACCGTTTACTACCGATAATGTAGTAAACTCAACTTTACTACATTATATTGTGAAGATTCACATCAATTTGTCCATCTAATCCAATTGCAAATTATATGTAATGTTTAGCTTTTCGGTAGTTGACTACCTTTCTTGTTTTTAACATAGAATATCCAATGTTGAAACATTGGAACAAATGTCAAAAAAAAATTTATAATTTCAGGCAAAAATCGTTACAATCTCGTATTGCCACGATTAATGCGTTATATATTTAGGTTAAGTTAGGTTAAGTAAATTGAAAACGTGTTTTTTTTCCTTTATTATTCTTTTTTTTCCTAGCAAGTGAAATCAACATACCTGTAAAAAATCTGAACTGCTACGGCAAATGAAATGTAATATGTTGTTAACAAAATGTTAGTAAAATCTTAAATTTGTTCTACCCAATTTGGATGATAGTGTTGTTTAATAACACAGAACACCTAGATATAAGAAATGAATGTAATGTTTGGAATAATACTAATAAAGACTAAAAAATAAACAAAAATCATTGAAAAAATAAAAACCATTTTAAATCGACTTTAAATTTTGATTTTTTTAGTGTAGACCATTAATGACAATTTTTTCAGTATTTCTATTCAAAAAGTTAGACAATTCTGCAAGGCTGTTTTTCTGTAGGAGTTGTTGTTTTTCGATTACACTATTTTGAAAAAAAAAGTCAGGTATAAATGATAGTCCAGATTAATTTAGGAAAAACTAAGTATGCAAGTATGGCTAACTTTGTCAAGGTCTACACATCCAGAAAGTTTCTTTGAAATCTGAGAGGGTGCTGCCAACATCCGTTCGAGTTGGGCAAAATGCGTCTACAGAGTTTTGTGTTAGAGTTAAGTGTTCACTAGGCCAATTCAAAAAATTTAAAATGTTTGATCTCCCATATCGTCCTTACCATAAAAATGTTTAGCTTCTTAGGTGGTGATTTAAAGGTGGTCCAAAGACGATGTATATCGTATGTAGGTTTATTTGGAAATTACTATGGACTAATTTTGAAAAATGTTTCAAACACGTTAGGACTGTAATATAAGTACACATCGTAAAACTCATTCTTCCAATCCTAACGAAAGATGTTGTTAAAGAAACAAATCCCTTTTGAGCTAATTTTGTTGGTTTTTTTTTTGGAGATGTTTGCAGGGCTATAATCCCATATAAAGCAAAGTACCGTAATCCGGGGTAACATTGATCAGCGGGGTAAAATTGATCGCAATGACCTTCTTTGTAAAAAGCTCGAATCAACATTTATTGATTAAAGATTTTCAATGCATGAATCGTGATTCTCTTTCTTCTATTCATGAGCTAATAAATAATAATGTTTTTGCGAAAATTAAGTTGTGTTCATGCGTAAATTTGTCAACTTTTGGAAACAATGATTTTCATGATTATGCATGACACCATCAAACAATCACGTCTCACATAAGTTCTGAAAACGATATGAGCAAGAGAAATGCGGTTGTTACTAAAAATGACAAGCCGAAAACGATTCCGTTGTCAAAACTTTCATAAATATGTTCAAAAAAGCATAAATCACAAATTACTATAAAGCGTGCAAAATTTCCATAGGAAATTGCCTACCTTTAGGCGTATTCCACAATCCAAGGTGTTTTTAATTTTAAAATAACTCAAAAAGTAAATGACTTGTAAGAGTTTGGCTTTCATATTCGGCTTCAGGGACCATGATTTTAGTAAGAAATGACATTTTCAATAGTACCGAACGAAGTTTTCATGGGTGATCAATGTTACCCCATATCAGCTAAATGAAAAAATCACTTAAAACATTTTTTTAAACATGCTTTAAATTTTCAGAAAACAAAATACAGTACATAACAACGAGCAATGGGTGCCAGTACTTGTTTTAAAAATATAAAATTATCAACACTTTCAAATCAAATGTTAAAGAAACATTCAAAAAAATGATCAATGTTACCCCGGATTACGGTAATAGCAATCAAAATCATAAACATCTGTTCTTCTATCTGTCAGATTGAATTGCTCTCTACAGTAAATTTCTTTATTATGGTTTAAAAAATTAGTTTTTACTATGGTATGATAAATTTGTACTTAAATTCTAGTACTAACGTGTTCGAAACATTTTTCAAATCAATTCAAGATATGGGAGGCTGGGTTTTCAAGCTTTTTTTTATTTTTTTTAATTTTGAATAGTCCTAGTGTTGCCACATGGATGTGAAAAAGCCTTGGTTTTCCAGTACATAAAAATAAGTGAAAAACTGAGGCTGAAGCAGAGATAGAAATATAAAAGTGTGTACCGTAATCCGGGGTAACATTGATCATTTTTTTGAATATATCTTAAATATATGCAAATGTTGCAAATTTTATATTTTTAAAACAAGTATAGGGGGCAGTATAGCTCGTGACTATATACTTTATTTTGTTTTTTGAGCAATTTAAGAATGTTTAAAAAAATGTTTTAGGCGATTTTTTTATTTAGCTGGTATGGGGTAACATTGATCACTTATGTTAACAACGTTCGGTAATATTGAAAATGTCGTTACTTACTTAAATCATGGCCCCTGAAGCCGAATATGAAGGCCAAACGCTTACAAGTCATTTACTTTTTGAGTTAAGGTACCGTGGGGTAAGTGGATACACAAAAATCAAGAGTCAACTTCATTGTTATGTACAGCTAAGGTGAATAATGTAATTCAAATTTTTTTCTGTGGATTACAAATGAGGGACTAATATTGTTAAAATCGTCATTTATTTCGATTTTTCTGATTGTTATGTATTGAGTATGAGGGACTTAAAAATTTGCGCCAAATGATCCACTTGCCCCACCATGGTGGGGTAAGTGGATCACCAATAAAAAAAATCTGTTCTCAAAACAAATGTGGTGTAATTATGTATAGTAAGAATGATATTTCTCCCGTTATTGTTATTAGTGCTAGTAATGTTACATTATATTACTTTAAAATTAATAAGCTTCTTTATTCAATCAAAAAATAATAAAACATATGTATACATTAGTTCACAGTAATCGAATAAAAAACAATATGGTAACTATAATAATTTGGAGAAAATTCATCCATTTATACACATAAGTTATACATAAGTATCGTAGGATTATTCCTAACGATATTTTCGTTAAAAAATGTAGTTTAAAAATATAAATGACATTAACTTTTAAATAAGAAATTAAAATCCTTCTATTCTTTTTATGAATATATTTGTATCATCTGTCTAGATCAATATACATGGTCAAATAAGGTACTATACTATGCTTTCAATTGCAATAATAGTATATTTTGCTCTTTTGCAACTCAGCTTAGGCAAACCACGAAAAATTTCGTGTGAATTTTGAAATTATTATTTTTTTTTATACCGGAGAGGTCAAAAAAACTTCAAGGTGGATTAATTCAAATTTTCTTTGATCAATTTGACAAATTTAAGCTGGGAATGGAAAAAATAAAGGAAAACAACATATGCGGTTATTAAAACTCATAAAAATACTCGTTAGTAGTCTGCCAATAAATGATAATAATACTTGATCCACTTACCCCACCCCATTAAAAAGTAGGGGTAAGTGTACCATGTACAATATATCTGTATTTATTTATATAAACCACATTTTTTCATTGTCGTTTATTCAATTAGAACTGAAATGCTCATCACGTGTCGAAAAAAATAATAGTATTCGATTTTAGACAGAGATGCAATGGATTTTTGATTGATGGAAAACAATTTTCAAATTAATTAATTTTAGCAGCTAACAAGTTTGCTTGTGTTAGTGTACGTGTAGTACCAGTTTTGCAATAGTATCAGTGTGGGCGTAAGAATATAACCTAAAACGAAGCAATGGTGCGAAAACATTCAACATATTTAAGTATTTATGCTTAATATTGACGAATGATCCACTTACCCCACTGATACACTTCCCCCACTGTACCTTATTTTAAAATTCAAAACATCTCGAACCACGGAATACGCTTAAAGGTAGGCTATTACCTAAGGGAAATTTACATTCTTAACAGTAATTCGGTAATGTTGCCTAATTCAACATACTTGTGAAAGTTTTGACAACTGAATCCGTTTCGGCGATGCCGTTTTTAGGAAGAACCGCATTTTCCTTGATCATATCGTTTACAGAACTTATGTGAGACATGAATGTTTGGTAGTGTCATCCTCAACCATTAATATCATTGTTTCAAAAAGTTGCCAAATTTACGTATAAGGTAAACGGAATTTACGCAAAAATCATCACTTTCATTAGCTCATGAATATAAGAAAGGGAAGCAACATCATTCAATAAATGATAATGCGAACTTTTTACGAGATGAGTCATTCCGATCAATGTTACCCCGCTGATCAATGATACCCCGGATTACGGTAACTCCAACACATGCTAACGCCTTTAATAGTGAAAAGCGTCTTAGCGACACCTAAATCCTGAATCCTGACGCCTGATCCTGGTTTATTTAATAATTCAGCAAGTTCATACACAATTTTTGAAAGTGAAATATAAAAAGTTTATCATTTGGGAAGTTGAAAGGGGGGTTCTTTTTTTACTTGGCATTAACGTCCTCACTGGGACAGAGCCTGCGTCTCAGGTTAGAGTTCGTATGAGCATTTCCATAGTTATTAACTGAGAGCTCTTTTTGCCAAAGTTGCCATTTTCGCATTCGTATATCGTGTGACTGGTACGATGATACTCTATACCCAGGGAAGTTAAGGAAATTTTCTTTACGACTAAAGATCCTGGAACAACCGGGAATCAAACCCAGATACCTTCAGCATGGCTTTGCTTTGTAGCCGCGGACTCTAACCACTCGGCTATGGAAGGTCCCTAGGGAGGGGGGCTAAAAATAGTAAAGTTTTGTGTGATGTGTTTAATAAACGCTTTCTTATGGAATGTTCTTATTCTTATTCTAGAAGTGATGCTTGCCTCGAAGGTAGCCTTGCTTACGACTATGCGTGACTCTATGATATTTTTGCATCGTTCACACCGCCAATTACTGGACCTGCAATTCAAAAAGTCGTTAAAATTATCCACTCATTAATCAAGCAAGCTTACCATGACCAATCATAGTAATTATCAGCGTTTAGATATCAGTCAATTTTTCGTTCGATCGATGTCGACTTTGATTGCAATGAATGTCTATTGGTATATAGAGACTGAAGGCATCCCAGATACGGATAACAGAATATATAACATTCTACAAACTAAGTCAGTCGTATAGATGAAAACGTATAATTATATGCAAATGCAATCGATTACCTAATATTTTCACTGTTTTCCTTGTTTCCTTCGGTTTGGCTGATTAACTATCTCACACGTACTGAAACCTTATGCAAGCCGCACAAGCCGGTAGCTGGCATACTACTTGGGTTATGTTTCCATCTATCCATCCATTGGAATAATAAATGAGCCAGAGTCAGAAGTCATGTGAGGGTTTCATCTGAAGTGCTTCACGTTGGACGGTAATTATTCATTATGGCTTTTGATCCATCATTGTGAACCGCAGTACATTGCTGATCCGATATCTTTGTTCTTTGGCATTCCTTACTATGTTGGGAGCTTTCAGAAGTCAATGTATGAGCTACATTCCCGACCAAAAGTTGGAGATCATCTTGAAAACTATAAACTGTAGTTTGTTTGTGTTAATATCTCAGTAAATTAGAGCTACAGCAATGTGTTCTTTGAGGTCTTCCACTATCGCTCATGGAGAGTTTTCGTTAGGAAAGTTATCTGTTTTAAAAATTTATACCATGGTACAGTAATATGTAATACATTACATGCAGCATTCATTCTGATGTGGAATGTTGAAAAAAATTCCATCGAAAAAATATATGGAACTTCTTAGATTTTCACTTTACTGCTTGTCAAAAGTACCAGAAATGATAGAATCAACTGCCAAAATTCAAAAAAAATCCCTTTAATAAAGTTTTAGTTATAACTTTGCACGCCTCATTCATCCATATTGGTTTCCTAATATTAATATCTTATATCAAAGAATGTTAAAACATTTTGATTGTGTTTTAAATTTGTGTCATAGGTTAGTATGAAAACGTTAAAAACCACTTGCACCTTTATAAGAGCTGCGTTCACCAAGGTGAATGTGAATTAAGCTCTCTGTATACCATCAATTAACAATTAATGCTTATAATATCTGCAACTGATCGTTTGGTGATTTGGACATACGATCCAAATTGTTGAACACAAATATAATCGATTGTTCTCAGGCATATGGTCTGCTTGGCGTAGTTATATGCAGAAAACCTTTCGTCTGAATTCGGAAAGTAACAAGTATCAGGGAAGAATCATGTTCAATTAAGCAAGGCTGGAATGAATTGAATCGTTATGTTTCATTATGCGTGCGAAATCTATTTGTCGATTATATGCCAATGGAATTAATAACCCTAGTACTTCAATCAGGCTATTAGTTGATCGGAATAATGATCTCTGTTTCAAATTGAAATGTTGGCCATTGCTAGCGAATTGGTTCCACAACAGTGTTCTCATGATTGAAGGAGCTTCCACCGCATGTAATTGCATATCATCACCAGTATGTATTTAACCGGTTAAATTTTAGGCGTTTGGTTTTACAGCTGTGGGTTTAAGGGGTGACTTTCGTTTATAATCTCCTTAACCTTCTCCTCCTCTGCCATTTTTTTTCTGTAATGTAACAGATCCATGCGTTGCAATTCATGAGCGAGCCATGCTTGAAACCTCATGAAAATAATTTTGTTGATAGATTATTCATAAGCACACCTAGATACTTGAGAAAAAAAAAGTAATGATACATCTATTTGGATACGCCGAAAAGAATTACTTTCTGAATGGCATTATTATCGCAACACTCTAGAAGCAATGCTTGGCCATTCAAGAGCATATATGTATGACACATTTGCAATTGGATGGGACAACCATCAATCGATTGTTTGCCCAAACATTCTCTACCTTCGAGGACACTATGTCGAACCATTTTTTCATTCAAGCAGAAAAAGCAATCGACGACATCAATCAATTAATGTTTTACGAAAGTGAGAAAACACTTCACACGGTTTCCCCATCTTACCACCACAAACTTTGGAGTGGTAGGTCAGTATCAAGAGAATGATGCTTTTAATGTTTAAATATAGCTAATTGCTGGATGATTTTTTTTTTCGTATTTTAAATAAGTTCTATTGATCCCAAGCTTTTGAGATACACCCAGTGCCACAGGACGGAAGGACCCAGGGTCACAGGACGGGAGGACCGAGGGGGCAATGGCCCCCGGGCCCCCACCATTCTCAACAAAAATATTTATAGTTAAACTTTCACGAATTATTAGAATCAATTGCTGGGCATGGCGTACCTGCAGGATTAAAATAAACCCCATTGTGTGCTCCTTAGCCTCTTGCCCAGCAACTATTATCCCTATCTCCTCGTAGTATTGGCCGGGGTACGAGTAACCTTGGGGAAGATCGGGTAACCAACCCCGGTGGCAATTTTGGTCGTATGCTGACAGGGGGGGCGAACCTGGAGCGTCTGTACTCCATATTAGGAGCAGTTGATCATCGTCCGAGTGCCGTAAAAAAAATCAAGCAACGAATAATCAACGAGCGAATACGAACCGGGACAATTGGCGAAGACCACTACGACGTAAAGGGACTAGCGATTGGAAGCTTGGTACAAGGAATTGTAAACCTCTCAGCTTCATCGGGAGCACAGTTATAGAGATGGGTGATATGCAGAGGTGCGTGATCGGGTGGTGGCCGATCAATTCAACTTCAGCATAACAAACGTGTACAGCCCTCACTCCGAAAGCACTGATGATGACGACGGCTGTCCAAGCCACGACGTTAAAATCATCATAGGAGATCTAAACGCTCAGGTTGGCCAGGAGGAGGAGTTCAGACCGACTATTGGAAAGTTCAGCGCTCATCGGCTGACGAACGAAAACGGCTTACGGCTAATTGATTTCGCGGCCTCCAAGAAAATTACCATTCGGGACGATTGATTCGACGAGGAATGTAGGTAGATTCTGGAGTAGAAGAATGCAGCGCACGCGGTCATGCTGCAGCAAGGGATCTGGCAGAACGTGGAACGTTATTGACAGAAACGGCAACAGCAGACCTGCCTCCTTCGGGAGAAAACATGCCACCTAGAGGAGACGAAGTGCGAGGAGATGGAACAGCTGTGCCGGTCTCAAAAAACACGTAAGTTTTATCAGAAGCTCAACGCATCCCGCAACGGCTTCGTGTCGAAATGCCGCAGGGTTATCCCAGCCGAAATGTGCAAGATTATCCCAGCATTTTGACGGACGAGCGTGAGGTGATCGACAGGTGGAAGCAGCACTTCGACGAACACCTGAATGGCGCTGAGAGCCCTGGCAATGAAGGACGGGACAACGGAGGAAATGCCTTCGTCGGTACTGCGGGCGATGGAAATCAAGGAACCTCCCCTTTCAGGGAGGTTAAGGATGCCATCCACCAGCTCAAGAACAATAAAGCTGCTGGTAAGAATGGTATTGGAGCTGAACTCATAAAGATGGGCTCGGAGAGGCTGGCCATTTGTCTGTACCGGCTTATACGCACAATCTGGGAAACAGAACAGCAGAGTGGTAATGGCTAAGACCAAAGGTGCCATAGCGCCCCAAGAGAAGTCGCCCGAGTTGCTGTGATCGATAATCGATGTACTCTTCCCGCACCATCCCATAAGCCCATGGCCCCCAGCGCCGTATGCTTACATGTTAAGAACCACGATGCAACGCTGCATTGATCAAGGAATCTTCCCGGATGTATGGAAGCGACAGAAATAGGTGCTACTACCAAAGACGGGGAAACCAGGTGACCCGTCGGCGTATAGACCTATCTGTCTACTGGATACGACGGGCAAATTATTGGAGAAGTTGATTCTCAACAGGCTAGTACCGTATACGGAGAGTGTGGACGTCCTGTCTAGCAACCAGTTTGGATTCAGAAAAAGTAAATCTATTCTGGACGCCATCCAGTCGGTCGTTCAGACAGCTGATGTAGCAATCGAGCATAAATGAAGCGTCATCCGTTACTGCGCAGTTGTCACTCTGGATGTGAAGAATGCGTTCAACAGCGCAAGCTGGAAAGCAATAGCACACGTTCTTCACCGTCTCAAGGTACCGGTGCAGTTGTGTAAGCTTCTAGAAAGCAATTTTGATGGTAGGATTCTACTGTATGACACAGAGGAGGGGCAGAAAAGCGTTCGAATTACCGCGGGATACGATGTACGATGACGTATTGAGGCTGCCCCTTCCGACGGGTGTTGAGATTATTGGCTTCGCCGACGATATCATCCTAGTGGTCTATGGTGAATCGATGGAGGAAGTAGAGTTAACAGCAGCGCACTCTATTTTCATAGTTGAGGAATGGATGAAGTCTAGGAAACTAGGACTGGTCTGTCACAAGACTGAGGTGGTGGTGGTCAACAACCGCAAGTCCGAGCAACGGGCGCTTATCTCGGTAGGTGATTGCACCATAGAGTCCAAGCGATCCCTTAGGCATCTTGGGGTAATGATCGATGACAAGCACAGCTTCGCTAGCCACGTTGAATATGCCTGTAAAAGGGCATCTACGGCTATAGCGGCGCTTTCGAGGATGATGTCTAACAGCTCTGCTGTGATTGCCAGCAAACGCAAGCTACTGGCAAGCGTGCCTCAATTGTGCTGGTGTGAAGGAAACAGCGGAGCATGTCGTGTTCGATAGCCTCCGTTTCATTGTTATGAGAAGTCGCATGCTCACTACATCCGGATGAAATACCATAAGGTGGTTCCGGGGTGGTAAGGGTCTGAGTCCAAGGGTCCTGTCGATGCACTGTTCATCACTTGAGCAATTCTAAAATTCTGTACATCTGCCTGCAACGCGAGGCAGCAAAATTTGGACTGGTGATGAATGCGCCTAAAAAAGTTCGAGGTGGTTGACGAGTTCGTCTACCTTGGATCTTTGCTGACAGCTGACAATAACGTTAGCCATGGAATACGGAGGCACTCCACCAGTAAAAGTCGGGCGTACTATGGCCTCCACAAGAAGCTGCGGTCAAAAAAGATTCACACCCGCACAAAATGTACCATGTACAAAACGCTCATAAGGCCGGTAGTCCTCTACGGGTATGAAACGTTAGCGAAACACAAAGAGGACCTGTAAGCATTTGGAGTCTTCGAACGTCGGTTGCTTAAGACGATCTTTGACGGTGTGCAGGAAAGTGGTGTGTGGCGGCGAAAGATAAACCACGAGCACGCCCAACTCTACGGCAAACCCAATATCCAGAAGGTGGCCAAATCTGGAAGGATATGATGGGCAGGGCATGTTGCAAGAATGCCGGACAGCAACCCTGCAGAGATGATGTTCGCTTCGGATCCGGTTGATACAAAAGACGTAGAGCGCAGCGAGCTAGGTGGGCGGATCAAGTGCGCATCAATTTGTCGAGCGTGGGGCAGAACCGAGGATGGAATGCAGATACGAACCGAGTATTGTGGCGTGAAATTGTTGATTCAGTGTTATCTGTTAAGATGTTAACTAAATGAAATGAGATGTTAAATAATCTTAATGTCATACTATATTAATATTGCATTAATATTACGCTAGATCACCTTAAGGTTATATCCCAGACAACCAAAATGTACGTATAACGAAATCACCTGGAGGCTTTGTTTGTGCCAAATTTCACTTAAAAGATGTCGCGAAAAGGCCTTCTACGTACAAAAGTGGAGGCGATATACGTGCATATCTCGCATACTCTGAGATAACGCCCTAAAAGCCATTGGTAGCCACGTGTGTAGCTCGTTGTTTCTGAGCAAATGAAAGAATAAGCATCCAAACCAACATAACGGGCTGGTAGATAATGATCCTTTCTTCCCCATAGCGTTGTGAAATAACATGAAAATCCATTCAAATGCTCAGAAACAATGAGCTACACACATGGTTACCAATGGCTTTTAGGGCGAGATCAGAAGTTATGCGAGATATATTATGTGATGAATAAAAGCATACAATGCGAGAGTGTAAATTTTCTACTGAACTAACTTGTGATCTTATGCGACTTAACTTATGACAACAAATGTTGATTTGACAGCTGCTACGGATTGATTCGATTTACTTTGTACGAGTGTACAGGATGAAACAAAATGTACAAATTAACTCAGAAAAAAGCGTTTTATGCGAAGAAACTCATCAGTCTGACAATTGTATTCACCGAGTTTTGCGGTTTTGATGTAGTTTGTGTGAATGAACGAGTTATTACGTGAACTTGCGACTTCTGGTTGTCTGGGATTCTATACCATGGTCAACAACCCCACATGAACATTTTTAATGGCGTTTTCATACCTTTTGCGCACACTACAGTTCTTTCCTAATAGGGTTCAACAAGTGGTTTTCATTTCGAGTATTTCTACGAATATCAGTTGAAATATTGACTAACTATCGATGATTATTAAAGTTGCACCCTGAATTACCCTTAATTGAAATTGAAGCCACTACCTTGCAGATAAGCGGGAACGTGTAGCAGACCTGTGCATTTTAATGAAAAAAAAAAAATTACTATTTTTTTTTATTTCCATGCTCACCAACAAAATGTTTTGTTATTACCAATGCTAGCCAACAAGGGAGGTATTCAACATATGGTCATAATTGTTTGTCATGTCAACATATTTGGAATATTTGACTATTATTATAATTTGCTATACTAACTATATATCGGACCCATTAATAATTTTGGCATCGGGGTTTAGTTGACAAATTGTCTGAAATTCGGAAGTAAGATGCACTTATAACAGAAGAATATTGTATATATTCACAAAACCTCCAGCGAAAGTGAATTAAAAGTGCCAAAAGTA
This sequence comes from Aedes aegypti, assembly GCF_002204515.2. Classification (NCBI taxonomy): domain Eukaryota; kingdom Metazoa; phylum Arthropoda; class Insecta; order Diptera; family Culicidae; genus Aedes; species Aedes aegypti. The sequence continues at coordinate 178,670,806 of NC_035108.1, read as the reverse complement.
GTACCCATCTCATTTCAATGCCACATTTTCATTAGCCTCTGTTAAGCTTCTTGAATAACTAACGCTAACTAATAACTAATTCAAAAAATGTATATTTCATTTCAATCATCTGAGTCTATGCGAAGTTTAACTGCAATTAATTAATTCAAGCCCATTTTATACGCTTTTCATATACGAATGCAACATTGTATTAAAATCGCGACAATGTTGATACTCGAAGCTCACTAGAATCACTTTGCGTTTGCCACCATTAAGTCATTTCATCAGGCTGAGCAACTTCAATCGGCTTAGAGGCGTTTAGCTTTTTCTTTCTGAACTGCACAGAAGGTAAAAGACACTAACGAATTAGAACAAGCACTCAACTCACGCAGTGGTTTCTGATGCGTAGCTAGTCACCATACTTTAGCTAGCACTAGGACCCATTAAATTGAATCATACAGCTACATTTAGAGGCAGTCAACCAAGTGGCAAAATTATCACCATAACTGCAGGAGGTACACATCGTTAGGTAAGTTTCTTCATCGGTTGCAGTAAAAAAGTAAACTTAATCACACATTTTCACTTCGGAAGGTGAAACTCATGTCGACCTGCTAACGGGTTCGTTGATTCTTTTGATTCTGGTTAATTGGACTCACCTTGAGCAACATTTTCCCACACTTTGTTGCCGATTTAAATTGCGTAACTCAATGTCCCGTGTTTAAAGCTCTTCTGATTACAGTTATCGTTCAATATCACTTAAAATGTTCTTCTAAGAAACGAAAACTCACGACACTTTTCCACCGAAAGGTTTAACTTCCACGCGATCCGAAGGTCTTTACACTATTCAAGCGGTGTTCATCTTCATTTCATGCTTATATAGCAAGTCCACCAAGAGCGCCCGCGCCTTACGCCCAAGCATGCAAAAACGCCAAGATCAAGATTGCAATTTCCACCGAGCCAACTTGAAAAGCGCCGGCAGAGGTCTGGTGCACTGGCTGAGGTCCAAAGTGAGTGTCTTTCACACTCTCTTTCTCCGATATTGTTCCACTGCGCAGGCTAACGTCAGTTTCACGTGGTGAACCAGAGCTTGGCGCCGTATCATTTCGCTTCGAAGTGATGGAACTCAAAGTATTCACCTTGATCTTCACGCACGATTATCGTAGCCTTGCGGTGCACTTCAAGCAATTATCGGCTATTAAGGAGACATCACATGAACACTCTTCGACTCCGGAGTTACCCACGAGAAAAACTCCAGTGAGTGAAAGAGCAAAGTGTGGTGGCATCGAGAAAACCTGCTTTTCTTCTGCAGTCGAGAAGAGAGGAGCTTTGCGCCAAAGTTAGACTCCTTGACGGATCTTCTACTTAGTCGGGTGTTATGGAAAAGGAAAGTGAAAAACCGGTCCCAAATTACAGCGCTGTTATTGCTCCGAACAAGTCAAAGAAAAGTGGTATGTCGATCAGCGGGATGGATTTCCCTTTCGTTTGGAGCGATTTTGTAAGATGTTACACCAGTGGGAGATTGGTTATGCCGGTAATACTTTCATCGCACAGGAGCTGGATGCAACAAGTACTGGAGTTATTGCTTTACTTTCTATACATGTACTTTGAGCCAAGGTTTGAGTCAGTCAGATGAGTGGAATAACGAGCTTTTTAAGTTTTTATTTACCGAACCTTTATTTTTATGCTGCAAGTAGTTATGGTTTGTTGATATGATATTGTGATATTACATTTGAACAGAGTCCGGTAGATGTATTACTTAATTGAAAAATAACGTCTCTGACTCAGCCATTCATTATGTACTCATAGAGTTCAAATTGAAATATTTTCTTATCAACTTTAACTTAATCGTAACGAAATTTGGGGCAAATTTTCACCTTGAACGATTTATCCTCTTACTTTGTCCAAGGCTTATTCAACCCACCAATTTAGATTCCCTGTCTTTCCCGTTTTTTTCGTAATGGTTATTTCGTTGACTTCCCTACTAACTTTGGCAAAGAAAGCTCTTAGGTAATAACTGTGGGTGTGCTAAGAGGAATACTAAGCTGAAAAGCATGTTCAGTCTTATTATGGACGTTAATGACAAGAAGAACAACAAGAAAGTGTTGGTTTTTCATCTTTTCATTTGCAGTGTTTCATTAAAAAATAAAACCGAAATTCTAAGAGTATAAGTATTGGAACTTCTCAAATATTGAACGGTATAATAATAACGATTTTTTTTTCAGCACTATGTGGCAAGTGTGCCACCAAGTACAAGAATCAAACAGAACCACCAAATACAAGAATCAAACCGAAAACCACGGTCAATGTACTTTTGCCTTCATTGCATCCCCCTAAGCCTCTTGTAGACTATAACGTGACTAGTTGGCCCAATCAGAAAAGACTATGAAGTGTATGGTTATGATTAGCTTAGATTGACTACACATATCGATGGTTGCTATTCCGTGATTGACGGAAGTTAGTGAAGATGTACAAAGAATCAAATAGAAGTTGGCTATAATCTTCTTCAGTGTGTATAATTCAATGTTTCAATTTATACAGGGTTAATAACGGCGCCGGGCACGTCCTTAAAGTCAGGTGGGATTGGGGGAGGAATGTTAGAGTGTAACCTTTGCTATTTGAAGACCGTGTTTACCTCTGCGTCTCCACACACCACACTGAGAGGGATGTTTGTTAATGGGAAAGATTATTGGGGCACAGGATTCACTTTGATAAGCGACTAGACCATGATAAACAATTATTTGTGTGATATCAACATGCTTAAAAATATGAAATTTTCAATTGATATGGAAAATTTTCAAGTAGAAGAAAATAATGTCGACACTTGAAGTGACGAACCATTCAAAAATTTTGTTGAACAAATAGCTAAACGCAACATTCCTAAAATTTTATTTTGAATTCTCTGCAGAGCTTTCTTCCTGGTATTAAAATCAGCTAGTCCATATTGGTACAGCATACAACATGGCTGGCCTGAAAATTTGTTTGAATATCAAAAGCTTGTTCTTAAGACAAAGTTTTGATTTTCTATTAATAAGGGGATAGAGACATTTCACATATTTGTAACATTTGGTTCGAATGCCCTCAATGTGATTTTTGAAAGTTAAATTCTTATCTAGCATGAGCCCTCGATAGTTAACTGCATCTGACCAATTTATTGGAACCCCTCTCATCGTGACAACATATCCACTTGAAGGTTTCAAATAAAGAGCTTTTGTTTGATGTGGGAATATTATTAGTTGAATTTTGGAAGCATTAGGAGAAATCTTCCATTTTTGAAAGTATGAAGAAAAAATATCCAAACTTTTTTGCAATCGACTACAGATGACACGCAGACTTCGTCCTTTGGTGGAGAGGCATGTGTCATCCGCAAACAATTATTTTTGACATCCCTGAGGTATCTCAGGTAAGTCAGATGTGAAAATATTGTATAATATTGGTCCCAAAATGCTGCCTTGAGGAATACCAGCTCTTACAGGTAGTCTTTCAGATCTGGAGTTCTGATAATTAACCTGAAGTGTAGGATTTGACAGATAACATTTAAAGTTTTGAAATTTTACGATCAAACCTTCATGCCAAACACTGTCGAATGCTTTTTCTATGTCTAGAAGAGCAAGACCAGTAGAATAGCCTTCAGATTTGTTGGAACGGTGTGGTGGATGCACCCCCTGTTTACGCCTATGTGCGGCATGAAGGAGGTCGTGGAATCGAACGATGAGTGTTATGCTTTGTAAGCATAAACATCCAGCGTTCGAGAACGATAACCTACCGTAATGCACACGCAGCGAAATGGGCTGTAGCATACCACCTCGGTAGAATGCTAGAGTTAAGTAAGAATGAAAAATAAATGAGAATGAAAGTAACCATAGACCGGACCAGTTCATTGGCTATCACTCACCCAGTCATTGGGACATAACATGGCGATCCTTTGCCAGTGACTACACCAAACGAATCAATCAGTGCAAGTTAATTATGTGATTAACCCCGCAACTACACCAACGAATCAATAAGTGCAAGTTAATTAATTGATATAGTGATCGGAAAAGTGCAGCAAAATGGGTTGGTTTTCGGCGGACGAAATCGTCGCCCCAGCCGCAGTGACTACAACAGAAAGTCATCACACAGCACAGACCGTAGCGCTATGTCTTATGGCTGGAGTAGCCGTGGGATATCTACTCGTAAAAAGTCTGATGAAGTGTCACCGGCAGCAAACGGAGCGTGTTGCGGAGCGCACCGCACGGTTGGCAAATTTGCCTGCCTAATGATTCACATTCACATTCGGCGCGAAGAAAATTAGTGCCAAAAAGTGAACGAAAAGACTATGAACTAAGTCGTTAAATTGGAAAAGTGCACAGAGAAGCAAATGCTAGTGACCACGGTATACAAATTAACAAGTGATCAACGAATTTTAAGAACAATCATACATGATGGGAGATCGAAGAACACTAAATGAAGAAAAGCTGAGACAGTGCTACCAATTTTTCGAGCGAGAATTGATGCATTGGGAACGCCTCGCTAGGAAAAGATTGTTAATCACCATAGAGGAATTTGAATCCAAGAAGGCCATCATTGAAGCAGTTCATCGCGTGGCAGCAGTAGCAGCCATCGAATGTGGACCAGTGGACGTACAAAACCTTCAGTGGAACTACGGTGAATTATCCATGGCGATGGAGGCATATCGACAAATGGATTTATAAGGGAAGTAGCTAATGAATGAACCACATATAGGATAAGATACTGATAGAAAATTACAATTTTAGGTAAAAAGTACGAATGGGTACATGTATTCATGGACGAACATGGACGAACAAATGGCACAGTGGTGAGTGAAAAGTAGATGTAAAGCAAAAAAAAAAAAAAAAAAAAAAATGGAATGGATAAATTTTTCAGCATCGAAGATGCTATTTTCAAACTGCATCAAAGCTTGAAAAAATATAATACATTTAAAGTAGAGACACGAGACAAAAAGGTGCACACATTGATAGCTCTTAAAGAAGATTTAAAAGCAATAGTAAAGAGCAGCTCAATTGACTATGTAACTAGGCAACATTTGTTTGCCAGGTATAAAAGGCTAAGAGCAGTTATTTACGATTGTCTAAATCTTTTAAAGTCACCTTTGGAAGAATCGATACTGGGAAATTTATTCACTCTAGAGTTAGAACAGGAATCATTAGATAACAATAATTGTAAAGATTCTACAGAAGGCTCAGAAACAGAGTTTGAAGAAGAGTTTGAAAACATGGCCACGAAACTTGATCTCAGTTTAGGCCTGAAGGTAATTCAGCCGTTCGATGGAACAGTAGCTAAGCTAACTAGTTACATCGAAGGAGTTGAGCTCTTCCAGGACTACTCTGAAGGGGTGCCAGAAGACAAAATAATAAAATTTCTAAAGACTACGCTAGTAGGTTCTGCGCACGGTGCGATCGATGGATCTGTAACCGTTGCGGATGCCCTACAGGCTTTGAAAAACAAATTCGCGATCAGAGTAACACCAAGAGCGGTTCAGAACGAAATGAGCGCTCTAAAACAAAGCCAAAAGTCAATATCTGACTTTGGTTCTGAAATGGAGAAATTGTCGGCCAAACTGGCAGCAGCTCATGTTTCTATGGGCACATTTGCGCATGAAGCCGCCGCTGTAAATATTGTAGAACCTATTGCGGTTCAATCATTTATTGATGGATTGAAAGATCCGTCAACTAAATTTTTTCTAAAGGCCCGAAACCCAACAACTTTGAACAAGGCAATCTCTGATGCCTTAGAGTGCCAGGCAACGCCCAGCACAGACAATATGAATGAAAACATGATGGCATTATGGTGTACATCAAACCAACGCCCGTACTACTATGCGAGAGGTCGCAGAGGTTATGGTGGAAACCGTGGGTATCAAAATACTCGTGGTAGAAGCTATGGCCGAGGTAGAGGCAATTACTCAAATTACAACAACCCTAGGAATGACAATATGAATTCACAACCCCAGTCACACAATTATGGCAGAGGCCATAGAGGAAATAGACCACCTCGAGCTAACCACAACGGGAACGATCACAGGGCGCATACAGCAAATATAGCTGAGCAAGCACCCGAACAACCACGTCAACGTCAACCTGTGAACCAGGAGCAAAACCAAGCAGAGGAAGCGAACTTAATAGATTTTTTTCGCTAATTTCAGTGTTAAAAAAGCACTAAGAGCCAAATTTGAATTATTTGGAAGGAGTATAGAATTGATAGTAGACAGCGGAGCATCCTGTTGTCTACTGGACAAAGAGTATATTCCGAAAAATTGTAAAATAAATAAGTCATCAACCATTGAAGTCAGAGGAGTAAATGGAATAACACATACATTGGGATATGTGGATACATCTTTAGGCCATGAGTTGGCAGAGTATCCTGTTAGATTTCATATACTGGAGCAATTACCAGCAAACGTTATTGGTTTGATTGGTACAAACTTTTTGAAAAAATTTGGAGCAAAAATTGACTTTGCAAAAATGAAGATGGAATTCACAATTCCGAGTGGTGAAATACATTTCACAATACCACCAAGATATGAATATATTACATACATAGAAACAGAATTCGCCGAAACATGTGTGGTACTGAACCAGAAAGTTCAGCCAAATGTGTTTGTGGCCAATTCTATAGCAAATCCCGTGAATGGTAAAATACCGGTGCGATTGGTGAATATTTCAAATAAACCAGTTGTTATTAAAGATTTGAAACCAAGGATAGCATTAGCTGAAAACTACAATGTTATAGAATTGAAAAAGGATGATCAAAAATACGACAAAATTCGAGCGAGCAAATTATTGGAAGAATTAAAATTAAATCACTTATCTGGTAGTGATGAAAAAGCTATTAAACAAATTTGCTTGAAATATTCCGATATATTTTGTTTAAAAGGCGATAAGCTTGGTACCACCAATGTTTATTGCCCGTCATTAACGGTCAAGCCAAACATCCAACCAGCATTTAGTAAACCTTACAGGCTTCCTTTCTCTCAGAAGGAAGAAGTCTGCAAACAGGTGGAAAATATGCTTAAAGATGGTATCATTGAAGAAACCAAATCTGAGTGGAACAGCCCCTTGTTGCTAGTTCCCAAAAAATCAGACAATGATTCAAAGAAATGGAGATTAGTTATTGACTATAGGAAAGTCAATACAAATCTTCAAGACGATAAATTTCCATTGCCCAATATAGAGGAAGTAATCGATTCCCTCGCAGGTTCTCAATATTTTACTCATTTGGATTTGTCACAAGGTTATTACCAGTGTGAATTAAAACCGGAGGACAGACCCATTACAGCGTTTGCGACGCCATCCGGTCAGTATCAAATGACCAGGTTACCGATGGGATTGAAAACAAGCCCATCATCTTTTTCTCGATTAATGACAGTAGCAATGTCAGGATTAAATTTGACTAAATGTTTGATTTACCTCGATGATATTATTGTGTTTGGGAAAACATTTGACGAACACAATAAGAATTTGATTTCTGTTTTTCAGCGACTACGAGAAGTCAATTTGAAACTCAACCCCGCTAAATGTAATTTCTTGAAGCAGGAGTTGATATATTTAGGACATTTTATTTCAAAGGAAGGTGTACTACCTGATCCACAGAAAATTGAAACTATTAAAAATTGGAAGAGTCCTTCATCCTCTGATGAAGTTAAGAGATTTGTAGCTTTTGCGAATTACTACAGGAAGCATATACGAAATTTTGCGAGTTTGTGTTTACCATTAAATTATTTAACTCGAAAAGGAATAGAATTCAATTGGAGTGAAGAATGTGAAACTGCATTTCAACAATTGAAAGAGCGGTTCATCAAACCCCCCCGTGTTAGATTATCCAGATTTTAGCGAGAAAAACACATTTAAACTACACACTGACGCATCTGGTTACGGAATCGGTGCAGTACTAAGCAACAAAAATGATAAACCAATAGCTTATGCCAGCAAAGGTTTAAATAGCGCTGAGAAAAATTATTCAACAATCGAAAAAGAACTTTTGGCCATAGTCTGGGCAATTCAGCATTTTCGTGTATATTTATATGGACGAAAATTTGAGTTGTATACCGACCATAGACCTTTAGTTTACCTTTTCACATTAACGGATCCTTCGAGTAGGCTGACAAAATTCCGTCTTGCCCTCGAGGAATTCAACTTTGACGTCTTCTACAAAAAAGGTTGTGAAAACGCTGTGGCGGACGCGCTATCAAGTATTTCAACAACCGAATTGAGAGACATGCAAGAAAAACTCAGCAATGAGGCATTCGTAACGACCCGAATGCAGTCGAAGAAGGAAAATACTAATTCTACTAAAGAGGTGATCAATGGCCATGACGCTTCAAGTGGAAAAATAGTTCAACTGAAAGTAAAAACAAATAATTTTTCTGATAACGTGACATGGATTCCTGAAAGAGAAGAAATTATAATTAAACCAACAGATACCTTGGTCTCGTTACGACGAACAATGGAGGAACTTGGTTCAATATGTAAAAAATATGGTGTCGGAGAACTATACATTCAAATAGACGATGATTGTGCGCACAAATTTTATGAAAATATTATGCAAAATGATTTAGCAAAAAGGGTACCCTCAATTTTAAAAATATCAAATAAAGTAAAAATCATCAATGACGACACTACGAAAAAGTTAATCCTGAACGATTATCACATATTGCCTACTGCAGGTCATGCAGGTATTAAACGAACAATTAACACCATTAGGCAAAAATATTATTGGAAAGGCATTAACCAAGATGTAGCAAAATTTATAATATCTTGTGAGAAATGCCAAAAATATAAATCAATTAATGTTGCGAAACCACCGATGATAGTAACCACTACAGCTGAAAGTGCATTTCAAAAAATTTATTTAGATTTAGTGGGTCCACTTTTACCCTCTGATGGATATGAATATATATTGACAACGCAGTGCGAACTGACAAAGTTCATTACTGCAACACCAATTAAGAACAAGACAACGGAAGCTGTAGCTGAAGCTTTTATGAAAAGTATCATACTGAAGTATGGTGTGCCAGATAGAATTGCTTCAGACAGAGGAGCAGAATTCATGTCTGAATTGTTTACTAAAGTCGCACAACTTTTGAACATTGAAAAGCTGAACAGTACAGCATATTATCACCAATCAATTGGAGCATTAGAAAATACTCATAAAAGCCTTGGGAATTTTCTAAGGGTCCAATGTGACAACAAGCTCTTTTCATGGGCAAACTGGGTGCCGTATTATGAATTTGCATATAATAATACGGTACATTCTGCAACCAAATACACTCCGTTCTTCCTAGTTTTTGGGAGACCTTCAAAAATGCCTTCTAACTTGGTGGACAGCCGCCCTGAGCCTCTGTATAATTTTGAAGATTACTGTAAAAGAATAAAAGCAACATTACAGATCAGTCATAGCGAAGTTAGAGACAGACTTATTCAGGAAAAGACAAAAAGGATAGTAGGCATAAATACAAAATCAAAGGAAACAACTTACCGGAAAGGAGATTCTGTTCTCATTAAAAATGAGACAGGGAAAAAACTAGACCCGAGATATGATGGTCCGTACCACGTAGTGGAGGACATGGGTACAAATGTAAAAATCAGTAATAACAATAAAGAAGACATAGTACATAAGAGTAGGATTAAGCTTTTTATTGAATAGGAATACGCATTTTTAAACATTTTATTTGATAGGATTAAACATTTTAAACAAATTTTTGGATAGGATTGAACATTTATTCATTTTATATAAAAATATTAATTATTTTAAACATTTTTTTTATGGAAGAGGATTGACAATTTTATAGGACGTGTGGTGGATGCGTAACCTTGAGAAGGTCAAGTCCAAGATACGAGGTATCGAGGATTAGTGTGTATCATCACGTTACTGTAGGATTGTACCTTTAGAGTGAAGGAAAACATATTGTATCAGATAGATTTAAATTTTTAACTGTAGATAAAAATTTAAATAAAATATGATAGGGCGTGTGGTGGATGCACCCCCTGTTTACGCCTATGTGCGGCATGAAGGAGGTCGTGGAATCGAACGATGAGTGTTATGCTTTGTAAGCATAAACATCCAGCGTTCGAGAACGATAACCTACCGTAATGCACACGCAGCGAAATGGGCTGTAGCATACCACCTCGGTAGAATGCTAGAGTTAAGTAAGAATGAAAAATAAATGAGAATGAAAGTAACCATAGACCGGACCAGTTCATTGGCTATCACTCACCCAGTCATTGGGACATAACAACGGATCAAATTTGTTACACGTAAAAGTTGATGAGTGGTCGAATGTCCATGGCAGAATCCAAACTGTTCATTGGCAAAAATTGAATTTTCGTTGATGTGGGCCATCATTCTGTTCAAAATGATCTTTTCAAAAAGTTAACTGATGGAGGAAAGCAAACTGATTTAACGATAGCTAGAAGTTTCTGCAGGATTTTTGTCTGGTTTTGTTGTTGGTACAACCTTAGCATTTTTCCATTTGTCAGGAAAATTATGCTAATTGAAAGCATTTGTTAAACATATCAACTAAGAATGATAAGCTACCTTATGGAAGTTTCTGGATGAGGATGTAGAAAACTTTATCATCGCTAGAAGCTTTCATATTTTTGTATTTTTTAATAAAAGTTCTCACTTCTTCCAAATCAATCTCTCAGGAATTTTAGAAAACGTTCTCTTGATTGAGAATATTTTCGAAATCCTGAGTAACTTGATTTTCTATTGGACTAGTAAGTCCTAAATCAAAATTGTGCGCGCTTTGAAACTGCATAGCAAGTTTTTAAACTTTTTCGCAATTAGCTAGTAATGTTTTCCTTTCTGAATGCCGGTATTGGCTTCTGAGTTTTTTTTTTTTTTTTTGATTTTAGATAATTTCCAAAAGGGCTTAGAGCCAGGGTCCAATTGGGAAATTTCATTTTCAAAATTTTTGTTTCTTGATTGTGATAATCGTATTTAATTTTTTTCTGCAAATCCTGCCATATAATACTCATAGCAGGATCGCGAGTGCGTAGAAATTGCCTTCTCCTCACGTTTTTAAGACGGATCAAGAGTTTAAGATTATCCTCTATAATCACGGATTGCTCCTGGCTTCAACAATGGAATTTGTTAAAGTGTCAAGAGCATTGTCAATATCAAGTTTTGTTTGTAAAGAAATGTTAACATCAAGATTAGAGTCAATATATGTGTCATCTATATTCCAGTCAGCTCGAAAATATTTGAAAGTGGAGCTGATATATGAAATGTAACATGGACATGATCAGAATCAAAATCAGCATGAGTAACTAATTGGCTACAAAGATGACTAGAGTCGGTTAAGACCAAGTCAATCGTAGATGGATTTCTAGAAGAGGAAAATTATGTAGGGCTATCAGGGTATTCAATTGAGAAATATCCTGAAGAGCACTCATCAAACAAAATTCTGCCGTTGGAATCACTTTGAGAATTATTCCATGACCGATGTTTGGCATTGAAGTCACCAAAGACAAATTTTTTTGACTTATTGCGACCGTCTCTGGTTCTAGCAAATGCTATGAACTGTGATAGATCAACTGTGATATATTAAAAGTAGAAGATAGAAGCAATTGAAATATACAACTTCAAAGGACGAGGCAAGGGACGGGGCTTGGGATTGTACCCATGACCTTCTGCTAATGAAGCAGAAGCGGTAGCCATTGGACCCTGTCAGTGTCAAATCATTTAACTTTTTATAGTTACAAAAATAAAGGTAAAAGCAATGTTGATAGACTCACACTCAAATCTCAATCAATACGCTCTCCCGTGAGAGCAAACTCATTAGCGATCGGCTTCGCAAATCTTGAGATTTTGATGCAAAATCACTCAATCAACTCAAACCGTAAAAAATGATTCAGTCGCAAAACCCGTCAAAAACTCGTGAAACCCGAATGTTGTTGTTTACGTAAGAAAGGATTACTATGATTTTACCAGACTAACAAGAAATTATTGCCGTGTGTGAGTAAACTGTGGAAAAACGAGACAATGAGTCAAAAAGGTGAGGCAGCTCATCCATGATTTTTTGACTGGTGAGTTGCGTGATTGACAATTCACGCATGAAAAATTTCAAGCGTGAGTTATGAGAAATAGAGATTTTCACAACACTGGGTTAAAAAAAGGGTGTTCTGAAAAAATATCTTGAACATTAAAAATTTATGAATAAGAGTTTATGACGACACTCAATGTGTCAACCCATTCATAGTTTGCTGAAAAATCGTATTTACGTCCCACCGTTGTAACGACCAAATGTGTAGTCAAACATATTTTACAGATTTCAAACAAAAGTATGAAACGAGCTCACTAACTGATCCCTCATTTAGTTTAGTTTGATACAGTGTTTAAATCTCTAGTTTTGAGTGAGATTTACTGTTGAATGTGATGAAAGAGAAATAAAATTGTATGTATCCCTTCTGAAAGTAGTATTTTTCCAGTTATTAAGTGCTCTAGTTATTAAGTGCTCAAATAAACCACCAAGTGTTGGAAAAAAAAATCATCAGTTCTTGGTTTGTTTGGGTAGTTTTTGTGCTTCAAATTATATTCATGTAGTCTGTTTCATCATCATACCATAGCATTTTATAGCAAATTGATGGATTATTCAAATTCGAAATAGTAAACTTGTGCCAACCGAAGTGAAAATAATATGACATATGGCTCCGTGGCCGTGTGGTTAGTGCTATCAAGCATTTAGCCGCATCGAGTCAAGGAGTATGGGAATCCCGCTTCAGGCTGAAAAACTTTTCGTCAGGAACGTATTTCGACTGCGCCACTGGGCGTTGCATGCTTGTCTGTTGTCTAGTGTGGTGCTTCCTTCAAAGTGAAAATCGTCCACTGGAAACATTGATGGGTCGGTGTTATCATTAATATCATCGACAAATGCTGTTTTGTTATCATAAATACACAAATAGGAGCACAATGTCGATTCGGCATTTGTGCATGTAAAATTGCTCTAATAAATGCTGAATAAAGATGCTTCAGCTTTTTTTTTTCGCTTATTATGATAATCAAGCAGCATTTAACAAAGTTTGACAGTTTGGTCGTGCTGTTCTGAAGAATATACGCAAAAGCAATGAAAACGGATATAGGCCTATTGACAAGACGTTCCAAATCAGCTGATCGGGAAACACTTTGACAGTTCTTCCATGGAAATGACAGCCTCGTCCTCCACCGATGTAAACAAATGCATAGACAGACCTGTCACATGAAAAGGCCTATTAGATTTGCATTTTCTTATTAGGAATAAATGTTGTAGAGTAGAAACGTATTATCATGATATTATGTTGGTGTGGTAAGTAGTATATTCGCAATGCTAATGATGTTAACGCATTTGAAGACTCAAGTACGTATGTAAGAGGTATGAATAAGGTAGGTTATCAGAAACCAAGTGGAAGTAAATTAGTTTAAAAGCAGCTTTTATGACAACAAGGATAACACACCTCAATATTTTATCTGATCAATCTCTTATTATAGCCGTAACAAAAAAAGTGTGATTCAGTCACTACAAGTAGTTTCAATAAGGTATTGTATGCTGCAATAGAGCTGGTTATCTAGCCACACAATTTAGACTTTTTATTTTGTCCCTGAAAGGTTTTGAAAATAGCTTTAGCCGAATTGAAGAATATAATGTTTTTGCAACACTAGATGTCACTTCTTACTATTATAGCATGCCTGTAACTGTCATAAAATATTATTAAATCCACACCAAAACTAAATTGCTGTTGAATTGTTAATTGGGAGGAAACCCCTTATTTTAACATTCTCTCCGAGATAATTACTCTGTGTCTATGAACTCTCTTATTATGGGTGACATGTTTTTTTTCGCTCGGATGCTGTAAGTTCAATAGAAGATGGCGTCGAAACAGTAAACACTCTGCGAGCGTGTTGTTGTACGGTTTTACGAGAAGCATGGTCAACGAACCGAAAGGCACCAGACCAACTTGTGCCAGTGCCATACCATTGAGGATTTTTTCGGCTCCATCAGTGCCCTGGTGTACAAAAATAATTGGCGGGCCAAGGATACAGAGCTGGGGGGTCCGTAGCCTTGAGGTAACGCTTTCGCTTCATAAGCGGAAGGCCATGGGTTCAATTCCCAGCCCCTCCACAAAAAAACCAGTCCAGCCACCAGAAGACGCCGCACGGAGGACCGTGCTTTGGGGGAGCACATCCATCCTCCGTCAGTATCAGATGGTGACTGAGACAAACTGACCCTCTTCGTCGGCAGCTAGCCTCAAACGACTTAGGAACACGGCAAAATGAACCACCGCAAGAGCAAAGGACTATGGCTTATGGAAATCGATTGGACTGAACAGCAGAGCTCTCTCCTACCTGCTCGGCGTGAGAGTAGAAGAGAGAGAAAGCAGATGTTAATATAGATTAGTTAAAAATAGATCTGTATCGGTATAGTAGATACAGATGAACTGATTCCGGCACAGTAGTGGCCACGAGCACGGAGTGCCTTAAAAAAAAATACATTTAAAGAAAAAAAAAAAAAAGGATACAGAGCAGTTGACCACGATGATCCGGAATTGTACCTGGAAGATGGACGTTAGTGCCATCCCTTCTCCAATATTCATTGACGTTTTTTTTGTAAAATAAACATTATGTTTAAATAAAAAATGGTAAATTCGTTGATTTAGTACTTTCTCGATTTTATCAGGGATCCACAGGGATACAGTACTTTCTCGATTTTTATCAGGGATCCACAAAAGTAATATACCGGAGTATGATGAAATGGAACAGTTTTTTTTTTGTCATATTTTTTTTTATCAAAATTTGAATAATATATAACTAAAATCGGTTGTATGCAATGAAAATGATGTATGAAATTCATCAAACAGGAAAGTATTGACTGTTTTAGGATTATAATATGAAGAAAAGTGTATGAAAATCATATAACTATCATGGAGTGACAAAAAGGAAGCGCTATAAAATTGAGCAGTGATATGATCGAGAAACTACTGTATCTGATTGAAAAACGTCTGATTTGAACTCAAGAATTCTGATAATGGAGAACATAAACTTTATGTATCAAACAGTATTAATGTATTAAACAGTATTAATGTATTAAACAGTATTAATGTATTAAAGTTTTATATTTGTATTGCAGAATTGACTTTTGCTCTTCGCTCTCTGACAACAATAGCAGGAGCGAATGAGAAAGGCAGTGAAAAATAACTCAAAACTAAGTCAAAAAACACTCAAATATGGGTTTTCCGTTTTCTCCGTCTAGAGTGAACGAATTACAGAGCCGTGTCGAGCGAAGTTTTTGTTCGACAGTGACTCCAGTCGAGTCATTTCTGATCGATTTAACTAATAAAATAGAACACTAAGTCATTGGGAAATCCTGAGCATTTTGTTGAAGATAGGGGTGTCGCAAAATCTTAATTAATCGATTAGTTGATAATCGATCACAGTTAAAGAATGAAGTTCGTTGTCAATTCTTCATCAGACTTGGCGCGTCCATTGAAAAGACATCACGGCAAAGATGACCACCACCGGACCACTGGTTGAGAAACAGTGTTTTAAATTATTCATAAATATTGTTGAAGGTCCTCAATAATTTCAAACAACACGATAGATCCGCGAAAATTAGAAAAATAAAAAAATCACTATGAATTCCTACTGACAACGAAATACCGTTTTGATTCATATTACGGACAGCTTCTAATTCCGGTCACTCTGCTTTGTATGGGAAACCTTTCACACGAAATGCTTCAATTTTTGCCGTTCAAAAGTCCTCACTTTCGTTTTTATAAACATTTTCCATTAATATCTATAAAAATTTGTAATACCGAACTACCTTAGACGTTTCTTTAGTGGATTGACGATTTCAATTGATGATTTGACTTTTTTATTAATGATTTGGTTGAGTTGTCCGGAATTCGAATCAAAGTGTCCGGAATATGATGCAAAAGTAAGGAGGCGTCCGGAATAAGAATCATTAAATGTCCACACATTTTGATTTATTTAAAATTATTCATGTTGAAAAATCAAAATCATCACTCGCCATTTGAAAGTTGAATGTTTTGGTGGCTCGATAGAGGTTTTGACTGATATTGATAAGCCAACTCCCAAAATATAAACTGAAAAGTACTACTTTCCAACACCGTTCTGAAACAGTGTTGAAAAGTAGTACATTTTAGTATTGCTTTTGTTGATGAGGAAAGTAGGTCGTTATGATGATATTTATACAAAGTAGGTTGATATGCATTGGAACTGCAAAAATTCAAAAGATTTGTCTTTGTATTAATAAACCCTCGGGCGGCACTCTGAATAGGAGGTCAGTAAAATTGCCTTCTTGGCCTCTTCTCAAATCAGGGCCAACTTGTAGTATGATGATGATTAAGATGGTCCCGCCACATACCCCTACAAAGGTTTGAGTAAGACGATATATCTTTAAGATAAATAATTATGATCAATGTTAACTGTTGGTTTCTACCATTCTTTTTCAAAAGTTTCACTTGTGATCAAGAAAATTCAACAAAATCCAAAACATGGCCCGAATTGGGGTATTAATTTTGAGATGATTTCGACCAGGAAACTCAAGAAAAATTAGAAAAAGTTTTTCACTAGGTTGGCTTAAGCCTAGGGCTTACGAACGAATGTTGACTGTAAAAGAAATGAATGCGAAATGGATTATTTATGGTAACTTTTTCGGCACTCATCGCATAAACCAGCGGCGCCACCGTATGCATGATTTAAATTGTGACAGCATTGCTAATGTGTTAAACGCACAGGACTACGGTGGCGCCATCTATGCTTTTCATGGCGACAGTTTAGGTTATTTTAATTATCAATTAAAAACTCAACAAGCTCTTTTTTTCCTCAGTGGAGATTCTTCTGTTCAAATGAATCGAAAATACATAACGGGGCTTGTGAGATTTTTATGACGCATTTTAAACCACTTCCTCCTACCTACGCTAGTTGATCATTTCTCCAAACGACTCAGTTCAAACGACAATCTGCTGTGCTGATGATAGCGAAAACCAGAACTGGTTTTCCGTTGGTTTGCAGCAGCTGAACGCCATAAAACTGGGTTCATTGATTTAAGGGCAGTGATGTGAAATAATTCACGCAATTAGATAAGAAGTTACTGCAGCTTACGGAGTTTCTATTTTTATGCTCCCCTCGGATGTCAAGCACATGGATTGATATCACTGGTGGAAAAACGAATGAAATATTGAAAATAATTCAACATGTCAACTAGAGTCATATCATAGAGCCAGGATATTACAACGCTTGTGGGTTAAAAAAAATAATGCTCATTCATGGGAATCAACGAATCACGCGATTATCAAAGAGTTGCATTTTGTTACATAACGTACATGCTTTGCAGATTTCTTGCTCACGCGATAAAAATGTTCATACACTTCCTAGTAGAAGTTTGGGATGGGATTTGACATGATCATCATCGTTTGTTTAGCATAGTGGTGTCTGCGCTCGTGTACATACACGTTACATGTCACCAACACTACTTAAAGAGTGCTGGTGGAAAAATATAAACAAAGATCAGCTGTTCCCAGCAAAATCAAACGGCAGTATTTTCCACCAGCAAAATTGCGCATGTGTTCGTGACACCGCTCGGCGAGAGCTCAATTATATCAAAGACGAAATAAAGACCTCCATGTCTCTTGCAGTTGCCACAAAATTTCATGGTACATAAGGTGATGGAGCAAAATCTAGAATGCCGTGAAAAGTGTACTGCGATCTGTCAAACTTGGGTAACTTTTGCAGTACCAAGGTACCAAATGCAGTACTAGAAGTGGAGCCCAATCTGAACCCGAGTGGGACGCACCTGATTACCGTGCTGCATCAATACCCGGACGCTTGAGGACATATCTCCATGAGTACCAAAATGGCCTCTAATATGGCACCTTACTTCCCCCTTTACTTTCCGCTCCCTCCTCCCACGCTTCTCACAGTGTTTTCGAGATCGATCACAAAAATTATTATTTGAAGTTACTAACCTTATTGTAGAGCGGTGGTTTCTTAACTGAAAGCATTCCATAATGTATTTTTCATAAATTACCGGTTTTTGAATGCAAACACGTGATTTGTGTTAAAAAAAAACACGCACTACCGAATCACTTCTTCTTCACGCACCGAGATACTGTTTGCTGGCTTTTCGGTGCCCGTTCTAAAACTCACATTTAATCGTATTTCTTCTCACCATAGCACTTAAAAAATCTAATGCAATACTTGAAACACTTTGATTTTTCGGGCACAATGCTCCTGGGAGCAAAAAATCGCTTATATTAGTCAATTTGTGCTCGAAAACAGCACCGGAACGCGATTTCACTGAGCCAACATTGTTTATGAATCGGATGCGCCGCTCTCACAGATTGGAAGTGATGCCAGTTTTTATGTTTGGAATTTAAACTTTATGGATATTCATACACTTGCTACATCCACATCCCTTTGGGGCCTGATTTTTTCCAAGAACTATTATACAGTTTTTTGAACGCCTTTCAATAGTTTTGGTGCTCAAAATGCTAAACATAACAAGAAATGATGACAAATATTTTTTTGGGAGGTGCTAGGTCTTCCAAACTGCTCTTGAGTTTATAACTTGAAGTCTATGCTTGTAATAACAACCTTGTTCATCATACAAGGTGATGAATTGTAATCTACCGTATATTCTGAACCTTCTGAGTGTTCAGCAAATATTATCAGATCATTTCGAATGTTCTAGATTATCTAACTTGTCAGGATGTTCAGTACATAAGATCTACAACGCGATGAGAGTCAGGATTTAGTGGTAATAAATTAATAACCACGAAACGAAGCACTTCCGAAACATGGTGTATTCGACAAAGTTTCCAGTCATAATTAGCGACATCTATTGGGAAGCATCCATAAATTATGTCACGTAAAAATATACTATTTTCAACCCCCCTGCTTTTCACCTTTTGTTTGAGAACAATTTGTGAAAACGTCAGTAGAGTCTAAATGCGTAAACGAGTAGAAACACGTTTTGAATATATGTGTTTGTCGACGAATCTTCTTCTTTTTTCTTAGCATATCGTTCCCACTGGGAGGAAGCTGGCTTCTCTGCTTAGTGTTAGTTTAGCACTTCCACATTTATTACCTGAGATCTTTCTCAGCTAATGACCTTTTTGCATGGATATATCGTGTGGCAGGCATGCGCCCATACTCTGTGCCCAAGGAAGTCAAGACTCTTTCCTTTACGAAAAGATCCGGTAATCGTCATACAAATCTCGAGCTTTGCGTCTACGGAATGATTTCCAAAGAAATCTGGCATCGCTGATTATTTCTAGCGCAAGCAACTACTGCTGTAAATTTCGAGAATTGAGCTTCGGGATAGTCTGACCGTCGTTGAATATCTCAGGACATGAAAAGGCATGTGAAGCAGCGTTTTTCTTGACATAATAGGTAGGGAAAGTGTACCAGTTATGGCCATAGTGGTTCCCTATTTGGCCATATGTGAAATTTTGATAACTTCCACATTTTAAATATTTTTGAATGTTTTAACATCAAAATATATCTCAAATCGAACTACTACAATACACAAAATTTTTCAAAATTTGAAGACATGAAAGTAATCACGTATGGCGAAATAGGGAACCAATATGTCCAAAACTGATACACCTACCCTATGTATTACCAAGTACGAACATCAATTGTATTTACAAAAGGCATTTTAAGCTACTTTTATACTAATTATTCTATTTGTCAGTCTTCTGCATGTTCAGGATGTTCTAGGTTGCCAAGTAGGACATTAAGGCATACACCTAAAATTTTTCCCTGACAGGGAAGTATATTTGCAAGGAATTTTCCGAAGACAGTAAATTTTATTCATTGGTTCTTTTTATACAGCCATTTTCCGACTGCGGTCATAAATGACCGTGCCGGCCCCAAAGGGAAAACTTTGATCATTTTAGCGAGAAAAGTTACTGGAACAAGGGTAGACCTGAAGTTCTGAACTCCAGGGTAAATTGGAGGGCCTGGAATATCACCAACGTTCCTTGAAATAGCCAATTGGTCTGTGAGAAGGTTCAGTGAACATGGTAGATTATATAACTTCACTCAGTTTAGAAGGAAATATTACTGGAAAAATAGTAGACCTGAAGTTCTGAAGTCCTGGGGAAATTTTGAAGGATCTGCAATACCTCAATCGTTCCTTGAAACAGCATATTGATCCATGAGAAGGTTCAGTAACATAGTAGATTATATAACTTCACTCAGTTTAGAAAGAAAAATTACTAGAACAAGGGAAGACCTGTAGTTCTGAACTCCAGGGCAAGCATGGGAAAATTCACTCACTCATCCGAACGCTACCGATAAAATATCTGCAAAGTATCTGCTGCCACCGAATGTTCAATGACTGCCGAACGCTACTAGGGTGAGCGCAATCCCGACGAATCGTAAACGATTCACGGTAAAAAATAAGCACCATGCTATCAATAGTTCTGCACTTGGATTTGCACTCCTGTTGAATCTTGACAAATTCAAGATAACAGCACTTGAATTCAACGTTGCATGTTTTGATTTGAAATAAAAAAAAAGTTAAAATGAACATTTCCACCTGACCCAGATTTGAACCACCAATCTTCGGAGTGCAAGTCTAGTGTTTTACCTCGACACCAACTCGCATCTGTTGAAAGGGGTTGAATTGATATCAATTACTTTCTACAACGAGCTGTCAATGATTGCTTTCATTGAAAAGACATGATGTTCAAAATCAACGACTTTTCACTTCAGAGTCTAGTTCTAGAGACAGTAGAGCAAATCCAAGGTTAGAAACTTTCAAATCATGGTGATTGGTGTTTTGAATTGAGTCAAGTGATCAATCTATTAAATCGAACGTGCTAATTTTTTACCGTGTTGAGATAAACCGAAAATGAAAAGTTATACGGAGTGGAGAGAGCACCTATCCTCTCTTAAATTGGAGACACGAAAGAACGCGTTCGCCATTCGATCACTGAAAGCTTCCTGCAAAATGTACAGATTTTGCGTTCACTGAAACATTTCGCCTTGTGTATTACCAGTCAGTGAACGCTCTTTAGCTCTCAAATACGAATGCCGCTCGTGCGGAATCGGAATGTAAAGAATCATTCGCTTCGGCACAAGGAGTCGGTAGTGAATCATTCTGTTGCCGTTTTTGTCTAACTTGTCACTCGGCGAACAAGAAGAAAGCGCATTGGAAATTGAAACACTCAGCTTGGTTGGAGAAACGGCAATCTCGCTCTTGACCGCTTGTGGATGTGAGCAATAGAAATGCAATATTCGAGTGAATGTTTCCCATGCTTGCTCCAGGGTAATTTGGAGGGCCTGGAATACTCCAAACGTTCCTTGAAATACCTTTTTGATTCGTGAGAAAGCTCAGTGAACATTAAATAACTTTATCGTTTAGTAAGAAAAATTACTAGAACAATTGTAGATCTGAATTTCTGAACTCCGGGGTAATCTGGGTGGCCCGGAATACCCCAAACGTTCCTTGAAACAGCTAATTGATCCGTGAGAAAATTCAGTGAACATGTTAGATTTTACAACTTCACTCAGTTTAGCGAGATAAATTACTTGAACAAGTGCAGACCTGAAGTTCTGAACTCCAGGGTTATTTGGAGGGCCTGGAATATCCCAAACGTTCCTTGAAAGAACTTATTGATCCATGAGATGGTTTAGTGAGCATGTTAGATTATATAATTTCACTCAGTTTAGTGAGATAAATTACTGAAACAAATGTAAACCTGAAGTTACGAACACTAGGGTAATTTAGAGGGCCTAGAATACCCCAAACGTTCCTTGAATTAGCCTATTGATCCGTGACAAGGTTCAGTAAACTTGGTAAGTTATATATCTTTACTCAGTTTAGCAAGAAAAAATACTGGAATAAGTGTAGACCTGAAGTTCTGAACTCCAGGGTAATTTGGAGCACCTATAATATCCCAAACGTTCCTTGAAACAGCCTATTGATGCATGAGAAGGTTTAGTGATCAGGAAAGATTTTATAAATTCACTCAGTTTAGCGAGATAAATTTCTGGAATAAGTGTAGCCCTGAAGTTCTGAACTCCATGGTAATTTGGAGGGCCCGGAATACTCCAAATGTTCTTTAAAACATCCTATTGATACGTGCGAAAGTTCAGTGAACATGGTAGATTATATAACTTCACCCAGTTTAGCAAGAAATACTACTGAAATAAATGTAGACATGAAATTCAGATTTCCAGGGTAATTTGGAGGGCCTGGAATATCTCAAACGTTTCTTGAAGTAGCCTTTTGATCCGTGACAAGGTTCAGTAAACATTGTAGATTATATAACTTCACTCAGTTTAGCGAGAATAACTACTGGAACAAGTGTAGACCTGAAGTTCTGAACTCCA
This sequence comes from Aedes aegypti, assembly GCF_002204515.2. Classification (NCBI taxonomy): domain Eukaryota; kingdom Metazoa; phylum Arthropoda; class Insecta; order Diptera; family Culicidae; genus Aedes; species Aedes aegypti. The sequence goes on along the minus strand of NC_035108.1, from coordinate 178,648,468 downwards.
GGGTAATTTGGAGGGCCTGGAATATCCCAAACGTTCCTTAAAATAGGTCTTGAGATTCTCAGAGGTTGGTAGATTCTATTTGAATTTGTAATGTTATTGTTTTTAACCCAAACAATTACTGTTACGGTTGTAGATTTCAAAGAGTGTGCTTCAGGACAGTTTGGACGTCCTAGAACATCCCATGACATAGCAAAGTAAGTGAAATAGTGTTTTCGTTAATAGAGTAATTCTGTATTATCTAGCCTGAACATCATTTATGTTCACAAACAGCATTTCACGCTTCGTATGTACTTATAGTTCAATTTTCCAAACTTCAGGATATTCAGGATGTTCTAGGTTGTCAATTAGGTCATAAAGGCATATACTTCATATTTTTCTCTGATAAAAGAGTATATTTGGGACAACTTTGCCGAAGACAGTATATACATTTGTTCATTGGTTCTTTTTTTACAGCCTTTTTTGTACTGCGGTCATATATGACCGCGCCGGCCCCAAAGGGTTAAATTTCGTAACACTCATAAGGTGTACAATGTCTAGAGTGTTGCAAAACATTTTTATGAGTGAGAAAAACAATGTACGACGCAATTTAACAGCAAAAATGAATATAATATATTATACAGTACAATTTGTTTATTTATTTATTTATTTATTTCGTCAAGCATAGGTAGACTACATACAATAATTACAATACTTTCTTACATGCTATGGATTACTTCTATTGTTCTTTAGCTGTGTTTTAAGCTGCTCTTTGGACATAGTAATGCCAATGAATTCGCAATGTACATTATACTGACGCATCATACGGTTTATTGGTCCGTTTTGAGCATAATGCGTTCTGCATGATTTTTCTGAAAATAATTTTCTTGTTCTTAAATGCCGAGAGGGTGTGTAGAAGTTTAGTTGAGAAAGAAGTGCAGCAGAGTCTACACGGTTCGAAATAATGTTGTTTATAAAGAGAATCATTGCGAATTCCCGGCGTTGCTTAAGTGTTTCCAAGTTGATGAGCATGCAGCGTGCTTCATACGACGGAAGTGGCAGTACAGTCCAATTCAATTTCCGAAGGGCGTATAAAAGGAATTGCTTCTGTACTGATTCTATGCGTTCTTCGTGTACGACATGATACGGGTTCCATACTAGGTGACAGTATTCCAAAATTGGTCTTACATATGTAGTATACAATAGTTTAATAGTATATGGGTCTTGAAAATTGTTGCTGAACCTCTTAATGAAGCCAAGCATGCTGTTTGCTTTGTTTATTATGGAATTATAATGTACTACAAAAGTGAGTTTAGAGTCTAGGATTACGCCCAAATCCCTTACAATTTTACACTTCTGCACTACTTGATTTCCTAAAAATACTTTAATTGGTGGTGTTACATATTTTCGACTAAATGCTATTGAATTACATTTTTTGATATTGAGCTGAAGTAAACTTTTTTGGCACCAAGTGAAGAATAAGTTAATGTCATTCTGGAATTCTTCTGCTTCGCTAGAATTACTTACTTCCATGAAGAGCTTCATGTCGTCTGCATATATAAGAAATTTTATTTGTCTAAGTAAAAAGGAAATGTCGTTTACATACAAAATAAAAAGAAGTGGGCCTAAATGAGAACCTTGGGGTACTCCAGAGGTTACAGAAATGGGTGCTGATAATTTATTTTGAAAGCGCACAATTTGTTTCCTATGTGATAGATATGACTGGATCCAACTCAAGAGTCCTGGCTCCATTCCTATTTTTTGCAATTTGAAGATTAATAATGGTATGTCGATTCGGTCAAATGCCTTACTGAAGTCAGTGTAGAGGGCTTCTACGTGCTTGCCATTGTCCATTGCGTTGAGAATAAAAGATACAAATTCTAGCAGATTGGAAGATGTTGAGCGGCCTTTAAAAAAGCCATGCTGCCTACAAGTAATTTGGTTTTTTACTTGCTGGAAAATTTTGTCGTTTACGAGAGATTCAAAGAGTTTGGGAATACATGAGATAATGGCAATTCCGCGATAGTTCCGTATGTCAGATTTTGTACCTGATTTGAAAACAGGCACCAAATATGAGGATTTCCAAGCTACTGGGAATTTTCCATTATTTAGAGACATGTTGAAAAGGCATTCTAAGGGAAGGGTAAGTTCTTCTGAGAGATTTTTGAAGAACACGGGTGCAATGCCATCCGGTCCTGCTCCCTCAGTTGCGTCCAGGTTTTTTAGTGCCGATAAGATTTCTTGTTGTGATAGTTTTTCAATAGATATACTATTAGAAATTTGTGGGAAAAAAGAAAAGAAACTGCGGTCGCGGTCTTCTTCGGAGTAGGTGGTATACACTTCTTGGAAGAAATCTGCAAAGAGGTTGCAGATATCGGAAGAGTTTTCACCTACGTTTCCGTCAAAATGCATTCGCGAAGGGAAATTGCCACTTTTTAATTTTGTGTTTACATAATTAAAAAAGTTTTTAGGACATGATTTGACTTCGGATTCGACCTTACGATTATATTCTTCATGTGCGGAGTTAATGGCAGAGTTGAGTTGGTTACATATGTCATGATAATTTTGTAAGTTGGTGGCAGTATTTTCTTTTTTGTATAATTTATGCGCTTTCTGTTTCTTGTTCTTTAGGTTTTTCAGATGTGGGCTAAACAACACCGGTAATTTGTTATTTTGTATACGTCTTTTTCTTCTTGTTGGCACAGTATCATTAATTATTTGTTGAATAATTGAATGGAACTTGTCTACTTCGGTGTCGACATTCCCTTCAATACTTATGATATGTTGCCAATTAATTGTACATAGTCTACGTTTGGCTTCGTTGTAATTTGCTTTATTGTATTCCGGCACTTCCTCGTACTCCCAGTCGCTGGGGAGAGAAGTTTTATGTATGAAGATTGAGTATTCAATTGCAGTGTGAAATACTTCATTTTTCCATAGAGGTGATAATGATGTATACACACAGAAATCTTCAGTGCAATTTGTAAATAAGAGGTCCAAGTAAGAATTTTGCTGGTTTTTTACGTGATTAATTTGATTTAGGCCAAAATATGATGTTTTGTCGAATAAAAATTGTAAAGTACTGTCTTCGCCTACGACTGGGAGTAAAAGTGATTCATTTTCATTGTCTGCAATAAAGTCGGCATTGCGTTGGTTGAAGTCGCCATAAATATGCAGTTTTACTTCAGGTTCCATATTTGAAATAATAGTTTCGACAATTTTGAAAAATAATTCAAAAGAATGTTTGTTAGCGTGTTCAGGTGGAAAATACACGGATGAAAAAATATGCGTTTCCCCATTAATTAGAGCTTTAGCCCAAACATTTTCGAATTCTTTGTGTTTGAAAGTTTCAATTTCTTCAGAAGTAAAGTCTGCATTGATGGCTATGAGAACTCCACCACCGGACTTCTTATTACAGTATTGCAAATTTCGGTCGTGCCGAAATACATTAAAATTGTTTCCAAAAATTTCTTCGCTTCTTACGCTTTCGTCCCAGCTAGTTTCAGTTCCAAGAATTACATTGAAAGAAGAAGATAAAAGTTTTTGTTGAATTTCCTTCATTTTGGCTGAGCTTTTCATGCGATTGAAATTTTGGCAATATACCAGAATTTCAGTCGCATTCCGTTGAGAAGACGAAGAAATTTTTGGATTATTTGTGATACTTACATTACTATGTGCGTCAGGTAGCGTGTGTAGGGTGGATGTTGTGGAGACGTCAGTGATGTCTGCTTCCAAGGAATGCGTCTTTATTTTCGAAAATTTTGTAAGCCGGTTGAGTAAAATTTATTAGCACTCTTCCTGGTAAGCTGCAGTCGCTGTATGCGCTCGCTGGATAAGAATGCCCGGTACGACTTCAAGTCTTCTAAGGCGTCGCTTCGCGAAATTCCGAGTTCTTCGTGGACGTCCAAGAAAATTTCGCGCAAGAGATTAGTGTCCGCTGGTAGTCCTTCTGCAGCTAATGTCAAAGATGCACTAGTTTTGGTAAGTCCACGAATCAGTGGCGCAACCAAGGGGGGGTTTTAGGGGTCAAAACCCCCCTCCCCCCCAGAGCAGATTTTTTTTATAAGAATCATATAATATATTTTTAGAATTCATCACTCAAGTCCACAAACACCGGAATAGTAAGCAGCTGTAGTGGTAAGAGTCTTTCTAATTTGAATACATTTAAGCAGTTGAAAAAACGCTATATTGATTTTTCTGATAAGCTACAGGTTTTGAGGTGAAGTTTGTCAAACAAACATGCATATCGATACTATTTTAAAAGCTGTTTGATGCAAAATTCGATATATTGAAAAAACTTTAAGTTGACTCAGCATTTAGCCGAATTTTAGGACCTCCAGAGAGCACGTGAATTTCCTGAGAAGCAATTTTTCAGTTTTTTAATTATTAGAAATAACAATCCTAGGGATAACTAGGGGGATGATGGTTGCGTTGTATAATCACAAATTTTCGTCTACAATATTGAAATACTTCAATATCTGCAATGCTGATTTGCCTTCGATAAACTGCTAGTTATAGTCGCAATGTTTCTTACTGCGACTTGCACTGAGAGATTCCATTCGTTGAAAAACTTGAAAACATATGTAAGGAACAAAAAAGACGAAGAGTGATTGAACGCTATCACGCTAATGTATGCGCGTGCTCCAAAATGTAGCTTGGATAAACTTTCAAACAAACTATGGAGTGTTTAAATGTAGATTGAAATGATAAAAGAAATATTGTAATTCCGTTGAACTATTCATATTTAAAATGCAGAATCCAAGATAGTTTTTGTAAAGAACGAAATGTTTTGAAGGTTTTTCCATACCGAACAAATGTATTTCGGCAAACTTTTGGAAAATTTTACCAGGTACAACAGATTTTCCTTGAGTAGGGTTGCAAATATATATAAAAATGTATGCCCAGGGTGGACTAGAAAAGCTCAAGTTTGCATATGGTGTTACATTTTTTTATGCTAATCTAGCTTAGAATATAGGAATATTTTTAAATTTTACTTTTCCAAAAAACACATTATCTTTAAGTTCACAAAACCCCCCTAGAGCCAAATCCTGGTTGCGCTACTGCCACGAATACATGTTGAAGGGGTCTGGTCATGCAAGAATGAAAGATAGGTCCGCACTATGTCCATGATTTTTGGGTCCCGTAGACGTGCTTTCAGGAAGCGTTGGTCCCCGGCTGCAGATTCTTCCGTGAGTCTGACTATAGGTGGACGCATGGGGTCAAAGAGTGGAGGGTTTTCAAGCCTGGCAGGTTTTTCAGGGCGATAAGGGTTGATGGTTATATACAAAATTTCCAAAAAGGGGAAATTTATGAATTTCGGTCCATTGTCCTTCATTGGCGGCTGAGAAAATTGTACACGTGCCGCTGCCAAAAGTTCTTTGTCCAATGGTAATGACGAATTTGCACGCACAGAATTCATGTGCGTTGAAGTGATTTCTGTTTTGTTAGTAGTACTTTTGCCGATATTGTGGTTGTTGTCGTTGATGTTGCTGATGGTACTGTTATTTCTGCTATTGCTATTGTTGTTGATGTTACTGATGCTTCTGTTGTTGTTGTTTTTGTTATTGTCATTGTTGTTGTTGTTGTAGTTGTAGTTGTAGTTGACTGTAGAATTCAAATGCATACACTGGGGAAACGGAACGTATGAGGTACATAAGAATTTCTTATGGAATAACGACATAAGAAGTGTTTTGTTCTTCATTCGAGAATCTTATAACATTCCACAACAGACTTATGAAATAACACTCATTACATAGACAGATATAATTCCATAAGAAACTCTTTTTGGATATCAAACGCATTGATCATTGACATTCATAAGACAATCTAATGGAGTACGATTTTCTTAACAATTTCATACGAAAATCTTATGGATTACGTGGAGAGATGCTAATAACAAAATAAACATGATTGAGATTCATAAGCGCGCGTATGACAATGATTAGTAACACTTGTGAAAAACAGTCGACTTCCTATCAAAAACCACGTACGAATTTCATACGAAATTCTTTTGGAATAAAGACATAAGAAGCATCTAATGAGACTCATAAGAAAAACTTGTGAACTTCCATCGATCATTGCGTTCATAATACAAATAGGTATAATATCATAAGATACTCTTATGAAGGATCATAGATATCAATTATGGAATTCTTTAGGACCATTATGTATTTAGAGAATCGCTCTTTGAATTTAGGAAAATAAAGATATTCATAAGATCTCTAATGATAACGACAAGAATTTCTTGTGAATATTGGACGTTTCGTGTTTCATAAGAATCTTATGAAAGAGAGAAAACCAGTCAAGAAATCAATTCACAAGCGTTCTCTTATGAAATTCGTACGCAATTTCTGGCTCAGTGTACTGATGGCAGCTTTCTCCGTCCGTGAGAAGCGAGAGAAGAGAGGAGAAAACTGCCAAAAAAGTAAACAACACACGCATGGTGTGAAAAATGCTTATAATTTTGGTCAAAAAACATGTTATCACTACCAAATGAAATAAATTGTGATTTTGAGCTTTTATGAAGTTGTTGATGAATTCATACCGAGAATAATACTTTTGTATGTAACGTGTGCTAATACTACTACCTACATAATTCTGTGGGTGGAGGTTAAAATGGAACATGATGATTTATTTTTGGCCGACGCACATAACATTGTGCTCCGCCTTGTTGGGTGGCTCGAGAGGGTGCTTTAGCGGGTGGCTCGAGTGGGTGGCAACATTATATTTACGTGCTTAATGAACTTTCACCTTAAAGGTTAAACATTCGTCGCTGCAATGACTAAATGCCATTTTTTTCTCTGAAAATCAACAAAGTTTTACTGAACAATGCCGTGCTGAAAGGTATTTTTTTAAGCGATTCAAAATGTAATCTCCATTGACAGAAGCTAGCTTAGCTTAGCTTAGACTGACTACACATATCAATGGTTGCTATTCCGTGATTGACCGAAGTCAGTGAAAATGCACAAAGAATCAACTAGAAGTTTGACTGGGATTGGCCATAATCTTCTTCAGTGTGCATAATTCAGTGCCTCTATTTATACAGGGTCAATAACGGCGCCGGCCACGTCCTTGCAGTCAGGTGGGATTGAGGGAAGGAATGTTAGTGTGTAACCTTTGCTATTTGGAGACCGTGTTTGCCTCTGCATCTCCACAAAGGTTACTGGGAGGGATGTTTGTTAATGGGGAGGATCGTTGGGTCACAGGATTCACTTTGATAAGCAATTAGACCATGATAAATAATTATTTGTGAGATATAAACATGATTATGCCGACACTTGGGGTGACGAACCATTCAAAGTTTGTTGAACAAATACCTAAATGAAACATTCCTAACACTCCTATTCTTATGCCGACACTTACAGTGACGAACCATCCAAAGTTTGTTGAATAAAGTGAACCTTTCGGAAGTCTACACTTGTAGTGTCCAACCATTCAAAGTTTTTTTTATTACAAAAATAAAGGTAAAAAGAAAGGGGTGTTTTGCATAGCATAGCATAGCATAGCATAAACTGACTGTACATGTCAATGGTTGCTACTCCGTGATTGATCGGAACTGGTAAGAATTGCACTACGATCCAAATGAATAAGGGATGGGAGTTTCCGCTTACTCTCGAAGTGCAATTTTAGCAGATCTAATATTATTGATCAATAACGGCGCCGGCCAAGTCCTTACAGTCAGTTGGGATGGGGAAGGAATGTTAGGGTGTAATGATTGTTGCTTCTAGAGACCGAGAATACCTCTGCATCTCCACAATCACCACGGGAAGGGTGTTTATTAGTGAGGAAGGAAAAGATCTGGGAGTCACCTCTGGTCGGTGATGCGATCCATGGACAAGGGGGAAATATACGACTTGTATTTAAAGCTAGTTTTGTATTTTTGTCTCGAGAAGTTTTTGGAAAAATTACGTCAACATCTATAATGTCGAACAATTCAAAAGACGTTTTTATTAATGACGAAAACTGAAAATTACATGTATATATTTTAACTTATATGAAACAGGAATAATGCCGACACTTGTAGTGACGAACCATACATAGTTTGTTTGAAAATTACATATGAGTATTACTGTGCATTTTGTCTCGATATGGTAGAAGTTTTAGAAAATACGTCAACATTCACAATGTCGAACAATTCAAAGGATAATTTTTAATAATGTCAAAAAGAGAAAAATATATGTATATTCAAATTGTATAAGAAAAAAGCATAATGCCGACACCTATAGTGACAAACCATACAAAGTTTGTTTTAATATTACATAAAAGTTACGCTTTCAAGAAAATATGTGTTATCATAAGCATGAAACGAACTCACCAGTTGGCCATCCATTCTCGACTGAACACAAAACTGACACTGACAGCAAAACTTCTTGGCGTCCCGAAAATAAACCGTCTTGCTTGGGCCTTCCCAAATACGTACCCAGCAAGACGCTCCAAAACAAAGGGAAAAAAAAAAAATCTCCGGCGACGAAAACACGCGCGAAACCGTCAACAAACTCTATCGGACGACGCAAAACCGAACCGTCCTGCTTGGGCTTCTCGAAGCACTACCCAGCAAGACGCTCCAAAACAGGGGGAAAAAATTCTCCGGCAACGAAAACGCGCGAATCCGTCAGCTAAATCAATCGGACGACGCAAAACCGAACTGTCCTGCTTGGGCTTCACAAAGCACTACCCAGCAAGACGCTCCAAAACAGGGGGAAAAAAATTCTCCGGCAACGAAAACGCGCGAATCCGTCAGCTAAATCAATCGGACGACGCAAAACCGAACTGTCCTGCTTGGGCTTCACAAAGCACTACCCAGCAAGACGCTCCAAAACAGGGGGAAAAAAATTCTCCGGCAACGAAAACGCGCGAATCCGTCAGCTAAATCAATCGGACGACGCAAAACCGAACTGTCCTGCTTGGGCTTCACAAAGCACTCAATGTCTTTGATGAAATTCGGACAGAATCCATGCAAAAATTATCAATGAATGATCACAGCAACAACTGTAATAATTGTTGTAATATTAACTGGTATTAACTATATTAACTTGAACAAAGTTTTGAAGAATACATGGGGATTTGGAAATATTATTTGATTTCTTTCAGAGAAATGTTGAATATAAATACGCAATACGGTTCAACGCAATAATAATATTTTGATGGGAAGCTGGGAAAATGCCGTGAGAAAGTTCTGGAGGAGCTTAATGAGAAATTAACGTTCAAATTTATCAAGGAACTCTTAGAGAAGTTTGTAAAAGATTTCATCGAACAATGCCTGAAGGATTTTTCGAGCGAATTTTTAGAGTAATCTAGGATGAATTAAAAAAATCAGAGGAGGTTGTGTACAAGACACGACCGCATGACGTAAACTACGCCATAAATTAAAAAAATCCACATAGAAATCATTGTTGGGTTTCTTGAAAAAAATGACGAAACGATATTTATTAAAAACTCAGTAATAAACCTTTGCAGAAGAGCTCCTGTAGGATCTGTGTTAAATCTTCTAGAAGTAACAACTGAAGAAATCAAATCGAAAGAATTAGTGCAAAAACATCTGGACGAAATCTTGGGATAATCGGCAAGATTTTTTATTCAGGGTAATCTTTATGAATATTACTGCAAGTTTTTTTTAACTCTGAAATAAACCGTTTTGGACGCGTGCTGTAAGATTTTCTAGACCAAATTCTGAAGATATTTTTCGAAGAAAATACTAGAATTCTAGCATTCTTCGGGATCTGATAAAAATATCATTAAGAACTTGTGGAAAAGTCGCGTAATAGTCTCTGATGGTTTCTCTTGAGGCTAAAGTTTTGCACCAGAATTCACTGCAAGCAGATTCATTAATTACATAATTAAATCAATAGAGACTTGCATAATAGTGAGCAACTCTAGAAAATATACTCTTTTTTACCTTTTGTAAATTTTGCTCTCTTCATACAAAGTTTATTATTATTGCACAAAAGGCAAAAAATAAATTGAAAAAAATTGGAATGTTTCAAACTATGTTTCATAAGCTCATGTACGACACTCAACTGGAACTGATCTTGCCTTTACCAACATGGCAATCTTAAGTTCTGCTTCCTTCCTTGTCTAAACATGTTTTTTGCTGAATATATAACAATCGTTAAAAGGACTAAACATATCATTTAGCGTTTTGATAGCAGCGCAGCCAAAAATTTTCTGGTTGAGAAGATTTGGTGTCACAAAAACGACATATTCTACCATGTACTACTGCTTCAAAATAATTTCCCTGAGTGTAGCTGAAATTCCCTGAGAATTCCAGGTTTTTTTCCAGGTTGAAATAAATTCCCTGATAATTCCAGGTTTTCCAGGTTTTTCCAGGTAGTAGACACCCTGTATTAGGTAGTAAAGTACAGTTTACTCTAGTAAAGCATAAAAAAGATAAGCAGCTATTTTCAACGCTTGAATTACTTATTTCGTGCCGAAATCGTATTAAGTTTAAACATCATGATAATTGTATTGCTGAGTTGGTCTAATCGATAACATTGCAGACAATCAACTCGTTCGATGTTGTAGTCAGGGAATTCCACTAGAGATCAGGGAAAAATAATCAATAATTTTTCCCTGATCTCTAGTGAAATTCCCTGACGTTCCAGGTTTTTTTTCAGATAGTCGACACCCTGGATAATTTACCATATATCTTTTTTAAATCATTCTTAGTGAATGTATTTAGAAAGTGATGATAATGTTCATAGGACCTAAGTATTTGCAGGTGTATTGCTGAGTGAACTCAGCTAACCAAGATCAAGATGGTGTTTTTTATATTTCCGTCGTTCGAATATTGAAAGTTTATGTAATGTGTAGCCAATTTACATTTGGAGATCTCTCATTTATAAGATTTAATGACACCTGCTGATCCGAAATCCAGAGTATTTAGCCCCAAAACATTCCAAGACCGAACGAAAAATGCTCTTTGACGTAACTCACGCTTGATTACAAAAATTAGACAATTCAATGGATTTTTCAAGTATCCTTTGCAAAACACTGCTTTGTGAAGCTATCAAACCATGACTTTGCACCAAACATGTTGACACAAATTCTTTTTACACACTTTTTCCGACATATACCAATAACCTGTAGCATTAAACCTATTCTCTACTTGAAACCAGTAAAAAATTTCTTCGATTTGCATAACCTATTTTAACCATTCGACGACATTACGAAGCGCAGTTAACCACGTTTGTATAGCAACTTAAAATCTCATATTATTTTGAAAACACACGCAAGACATGACCTCGAATGCGACGAATATGTTATTTTTGCTTTACTATTACTTTGTATCTAACTCTTCTTTTGAACCAAATTATTACTCAAACAGCGAAAAGTGAAGTAAAATAAAAAAAAATATATAGATAATATTATCACCGAACAGTCGATCGGTGTTTACCTTTGTTATTATAACCACCCTTGTTGCCGGCGCCACTGCTATAACACACGAAACCAAACCATTGCGTTACACATTTTGCGAATTTTCATTTGTGGTCATTTGATTGTAGGTAGGGTCAGTTGTTGAAAGGATGAACGTTTGATACACACACACGAGTACATTTTTTTTTTCGTTTGAAAGTAGAAGTTGCAAATATTGGTGGGTTTTTAATGAGTGAATAAAGCTACTTCAGTAGATAATTGTGAGAAGGAAACTCTGTGTTGGTTGTTAGCGGGATTTATGGAAAAATTACGATTTCTATATAAGATATTTGTTGATTAGGAAATAGGAAAAGAACAATATTTGGAAAGGATAACATGGTTTGTATTGTTTAGGATAATGTCGTCTTAAAGCTCAAGAATTCATCATCCCATCATCTGCAATCATCAAAAATTAAAAACCAGTTTTTTCGTTCAAATTTAGAGAAATCCTCATGAATATCTATCATCATAGTACAGATGGGTTTGCTGCCCATAAACGCATGTCAGTCCCATGTTTGCTGCATTTACTATGCACATGAGACAATTATGCGTTTATGGGCAGTTTGGGTCATTTGGCATAAAGCCATTTGATTTGAGATTATTTGGCATAAATTACATTTGAAATAACAAATGACCCGCTGTCGTACAGATAGCAAGAGCAATGCAATTGTAGATTTTCATGAACATTGCTTCAATTTTGAGAAAAAATTGGTTTTGAAAATTTGTAAAACTATGATGGTTATTTTCATTTTAACCTTACAGTTTGCGATACTCTGAGAGAAGATTTCAAAGGCGTTCAAGCGATTAACCAGGACAGACATTATCCTAATGATCTTACCAACAGAGGTTTTTTATATTTATAATAAGTCAAATTAGGTAAAAGTATACTGGCAAACTATAAAAATGTAAATTACCTGACCCTAATAAGAGAATTTGGTTGAGTATATATAAATATATTGCCAGTTTACTGCTACACTTCCAAATTTAAGGAATTTAAAAACGGTTTCAATGATAGATTGAAAGGATACAGAGAATGTGATGGGCAACTACTGCAAATATGTGTGTGTGTGGGTGTGTTTGTGCATGATTTTGTGAACAAGGTCGTCTCTTTTTGAATGTCAGACAAGGAATGGGTTCCTCACCTGTAGCCACCGGATTGGTTACCACCTCGAGGTCCACCGTTTCCGTAGCCACCGCCACCACCTCCGCGGTTTCCTCCTCCATAGCCACCGTCGCGGTTTCCACCGCCGTAACCTCCGTCACGGCCACCGGATTTGTAATCATTTTGCGCACCGTAGCCGCCGCCTGCTGAGCTCTGGGATTGGTTGCCATAGCCGCCGACCGAGGGGGGAGGAGCATTATAGCCACCGGCACTTCCGCCGCCGCCACCACCCCCTCCCATCGGAGGAGGCTGGCTGAAATTGGCCGACGAAAGCGACGGCGGAGGAACCGAAAATTGCATCGGACCGCCGAAATCCTGCGGAGCACCGTAGCCGGAATATTCTGCACACCGGAAAATGGAATGAGAAAAAGGAGCAACGAATCAGGATTTTTGTTCGGGACTTATTTTTTCCAAGATGGAGGACAAGCTGCCGTGCGGCAGCCGCGGATGCGAAATTTTGCAAAGCCACAATTCACGAGGAAATAACACTTACGGTCAGCCATTCTTTACTGCTTTCGATCACACTCGATTAACTGCACAAAACGACGTTGGAATTGCTAATTTTCCAAGCAAACTGATGGGTTTTTAATACTTTTTGGCGATAGAAAAAACTAACACGCGTCTTCTCGCGGGTAGAGAAAAGCGCAGAATCTTTTAAAAGCGCAGAATCTTGTAATCTCCATTGACAGAAGCTAATTGAAAAAGTCAGTATTCATTGACGGATTGTTGAAAAGCAGTGAATTGAATTATCGTGAGATTAGACAGCACAATGCTGATAAAATTTAGCAAAATGCTGCAAATTTTAGTTTTGTTCTACTTTAATATTTTTGGTAGCTTTATAAATCAGTTAAATAACAAAATATTCATTCAAAGCAGTTTTATTTAGTTTTATTAAACAATAATTTAACAATAGAGCAGTTTTAAAAACTACCTGGATGTGGGGTGTAGTGTTTAAACAATACTAACCAACTCCCGTTTACCGTGCATTACGCTTTGAGTCTTAACCCCCACACTGACAGACGAGATGAACTCGCATTCACCCATCACAACAACCGAACAATCACCGTGAGAAGGCAACGCCATGCAACGTCCTCTTTCATCGTTGGACCATCGGACGATGCAGACGCATCCATCGGATACCTTTTACAGGAACACCCTGCTGTGTGCTTCGCTTCCGAGAGCATATATCGGAACTCCACATTGGCGATCCTACCAGGTTTTTGTTGTGCGGTAACAAAAATAAAATTGACGAACTTGCGGAAGCGAGAGCGAACTGGCCAGTGTCTGGTAAGTGCATAGAAAAGATTTCGGTTGAGACGGGTTGAGTAAAGTTGGTGACTGTAGCGCGTGAGGAAGATTCAAAATGGTTGTCGACGCTGTAGTGATTAGTAAATGTGAGCGCTGAAGCTGATTCATTTTTGACAATCGGAAAATCACAAACGTTGATGCAGCACTGCGGAAGTAGCATACGGAAAGAAAAATGGAACCATTTTGTGTTTTATTCGTTCCGGGTATTCTTTTACCATGCTGTCGGTGGAGTAGGGTAAACACATTGAAAATGAACCACTCGGTAATATAAAGTTGATTTTGATAAAAAAAAAATGTTCGAAGATTGCTAGTTGACAAGAAGATTTTTTTTTCATTGCTTTCAACGGCCGATAATATTCGCTTTGACATTATATTTTGACCACCATGAGAAAAAGGTGAAAAGCCAAAATGTAAACAAATCGGTCATTGCTATAAGTAGCCTGGCCATTACTTATTGTTCGTTTTTCAAGCGTGTTTCCATTCTTTATCTCTATGGAACTGCTGATTGTATTAACTTGTTACGAGCAATATGTTGTAAATGCATGCGATTCTTATTTCATTCGCAGACTGCCAACAAAACATCTCCGGGCGATTTCCATTCATTAGAATTTTGACCATTTTGACCTTGGCGGAATAAGCAACAATAGAATCCAATTTGAATGATTTCACGGTATAATACCAGTGTTCACTGTTCAATTGGTAGACGATGCGGACAACAACACATAAGGGATTGAATATAGTGTTTTCTTATGGGTTTCACGATGAAAATAACTTCTCCCGTTTTTCATGATAGGTGATTGCAGATTCTACCATTGACTGTGATTTGAGCGATTTAAAACATTAGTGACATGTGAATGAAATTAATAAATGTTTAGTATTTTTCAAATCTTGATCAAGGTTTGTAGGAAAAACATTTCAAAATGTGTGAAATGTTATGAAAACGTACAACACGGCATGCCAATCGGAAATGTACTGTACACACTTTACAATTGAGTATCTTATAGAAATATTGAAATACGGCCACTCAAGACCAATGTTGCAAAATTTCAACACCACTTTGTGATGTTCTTCTTCTTTCATTGTCCACGTTTTTTTTCTGATTGTGCCGTGTGCTGTTTAGAGCGGGAGAGAGATAAACAAGAGCACTCACTCACACGTGGTGGGCTGATGCTAATGTTTGAAAGTTCTAAATTTCCTCAGTTTTCAGTCTGTGAATGATAGAAATTACTACGGTTTAATATACCGTTTTGATTCATATTGTGTCCGTATGGCCTCAGTAAAGTAAAGCATAGAGCATATGAAATGAATAATTCTGTATGATTCCTCAGCTTTATCAAACTTCGGAAAGCCTTAATCTTCAAATGGTGGGTAAAGGTTACGAATCCGCAACTTGGACAATTTCAAATAAATCGAAATGTGGCCTTTCCATAATTCTAATTGCGAACGCTTTGAGTACTGAGATTGAAACATGTCAGCCCTTCTCATGTCACGATATTGCCTGCTGTTCGGGACGATCACGCATAGCATTTTCGATATGCTTCGAAGTAGGAAAGATTTGCGTGTTGATCGGGACGACTACACTTGAGAAAGTATGGCATATCGTTCGGGATGACCATGCGTAGAGCGTATTCTGAATATAAAAAAAATCGCGTGTTGATCGGGACGACAACGATATAAAATTTAGCATGATGTTCGGGACGACCATGCATAGAGTGGACTCTGCTTCAAAACGAAAAGGTTTAGTGTGTTGATCGGGACGACCACGTATGAAATGAAATTGCATGTTGTTCGGGACGACCATGTGCAGGATGGTTTCTGAAGCAGAGAATTTGTATGTTGATCGGGACGACCACGTTTGTGATGTTATGGCATGTTGTTCGGGACGACCATGCGCATAATGGTTTCTGAACCAGGGAATTTTCGAGTTAATCGGGACGATCACGTTTGAGATATGGCATGTTGTTCTGGACGACCATGGATAGAACGAAATCTGTATAAAAAAAAATCATGTGTTGATCGGGACGACCAAGATGATTTTTTTTGCGTTGCGTGATGTTCGGGATGATCATGCGCAGAATGGATTCTACTTCAAACGAAGGACCGACAGCATATTGTGCGGTACAGAAGGCAAGTAAAGGAACATAAATGAGAGGAATGTAAGTCAAACACTTCTTTATCATTTTATTTGACAATTGAGCAAATGCATAGCAACGTCGGTGATATAGTGGTGAGCGTGCTTACCTCGCACCCCAGTCAGTCGGGTATCAATTTTCGTCTACACCGTCGGGATTTTCTGAGACAAACTCTCACGTCTTTCTACGCAAGGCAGGTATGGCCGGTGGTTCTGGTCCATGCGTTGATGGGTTCGATATGTACGGTCCCAGGTGTATGAAGAGGCTCCTTGGGCGTACGTGTTTAGGTTTACTACCAGAAATATGCGGACATAGAACTACAACTGATGATAAAGGGTGTATTTAAGTGAAGTTATGATTAGGATTTTTTGTTAATGGGATAGGTGTTCGACTCGAGAACAGACCAGCAGGATAGACCGAAAAAAACATGAGCTAAACATGATTTTTTGCAGTATCTACCATTCCATTAACGACGAATTAAGGGCATAACTTATATGATCTTCACTTTTCCGCCTACGAAGTTGTATAACAGCCTGATACAGGGAAATGACAATAGGTTTCTTTTTAATTTTCTTTTCCACTTAGTTGTCTTTTGTGTGATCATCAATGAAAATTAAAAAGGAGAGAGAGAAAAGAGTAGGGTGCCGAATCCTATTGTTGGCACTTTTGATTCACTTCGGCAGTGGATTTCTTTTTCAAAGCTACCAATTTTACCTTTTTATTGCCAATTTTCACATAATTCGGTCGAGAAAAAAACCATGCCAAAGTGAATCATGGAAGTGCCCAAGTAGCTCTGCACCCTATATTGTAAAAATCATTCCTGACAACACTGTTTGGCGTACCAATCAGAGATTGATCGTTTTGGCTCAAAACTTTGAAACGTATTGTCTAGTCTATGTCTCAGGTAGCAGTGATAGCGTCTGAATCACTTTACTGGGTGGATTTGCACAAAGGGTTTTGTTTCTGGATTGCAGCAGGCATTTTTTTTAGTAGAAGTGGGATGTGGGGTGTAGTGTTTACACAATACTAACCAACTCCCGTTTACCGTGCATTACGCTTTGAGTCTTAACCCCCACACTGACAGACGAGATGAACTCGCATTCACCCATCACAACAACCGAACAATCACCGTGAGAAGGCAACGCCATGCAACGTCCTCTTTCATCGTTGGACCATCGGACGATGCAGACGCATCCATCGGATACCTTTTACAGGAACACCCTGCTGTGTGCTTCGCTTCCGAGAGCATATATCGGAACTCCACACTGGAGATTATTTAACCACCTTCTGAATAGCTCCATTGAATAAGCTATAGAAGTTTTCCAGAGATGGATTATATTTCAATTTGACGACGAAATATGCCTGGATCAAAATAGAAAATGCTCGTGGTACATCGGTGTAGGATCTGGAGTTTGTACATTACTGAGCGTGCTTCAGTAAGGTTAACATAAGCAAGTTATTACCTATGATTATCTCAGCATGCAGTTCAAAATCATGCAGGTTTGGTGGTGCTTGTAAAACAAGAGTCAGTTGAGTGAATATTGTTGTGGAGTGATGATGTTGTGCGCAGCAGCGGAAAAATTATTCGGCTGATGGCGGAGTCAGCCGAATGTATTTCTACGTGGCGGATACTACAATCGGTACAACTTGGAACACACGTATACCTCGTACTGCCATGGCTCTGATGGTCAGAACTGGAAGTTTGATCCTTGAATAACTGGACTCGAATTGTTCGATATCATCTTCCGGCTGAAAAAGAAGAATAAAAGTTACAGTCATCTTTCCCTTACTAGATACTTCGTATCTCGTTATCGAGATAGAGAACCATAGTAAATAGTTATTTATGCAACAAGTTGCAAAATGATGATATTTTCAGCACGAGTTGTACATTACAACGAGTGCTGAAAAAATCTAGTTTTGCAACGAGTTGCATACAACTTTTTTTGTTATTTCGAAAAATGCCGTGCTGGATGAACTGATAGAGCACAAACAAACATTTCAAGAGAACCCACATGGGCATAGAGCCATGCGTGAAACTACGCTTCAGTATTTCTCAATCATGTAGGCTGTGATATAGTAATACCCATGAATGTCACAAATTTTCTCGCTCATACAGTTCAGGAAAGAATAGGTGAGACAGCACATACAGTAGCTGACTTCAAATGCTGGACGATTCGATCCCACATCAGAACCGCCAGCCTGTGTCGGAACCAGATCGCACAACGAGTGAAGTAACTCGCCGCGTAAACCAAATGGAAAGTCGCTTCACTCCAGTCAAGTATTGTCACCTCGCTATACGACACCGACTATTCTCAGCTCACACCCGTCGTAGAATAAACCCAAGAATCAGATGCTTATTCTGTTCGGAATGTATGGCGAGGTGTCGATTCGCTCCCATTTGATTAGTTGCCTCACGTCACCCTAGGTGAGAACGACTCGTCCCGACTCACATGCCGCGCAAAATAATCACAAATGACATGAAGACTCCGGTTGACGCCTATAAAAACAATGCTGAAAAGTGCTACTTTTCAGCAGCGAAAGAGTGCTGAAAAGTAGCACTTTTCAGCACTGTTTGTTTCAGTAGAAAAGTAGGCCGTTATGTTGATCAACTTCTCAATGAAAAGTTAATTGATTTGCAACGGAATTGCAAAAAGTTGGTTTTCATGGCTGCCTCGATGGTCCCTTGGATCGCAGTTGCACTGATTTTGTGTTCTGTAACTCGATACCTCCCTAACTCGATGGTCCCTTCATTATAGAGTTATGGAGAGTTGACTGTAGTTAGAGTTATCGCCACGCATTCCAAATAAAAAATTACAATATAGTAATCCACTCAACTTCTTCCATTAATAATTGACAGTAGTAGAAACGCTTCAGAATGCCCTTCATTGTGTTGAACTAGGGTAGGTGTACCAATTATGGATGCAATATGTCAACTGGATGGATAAAAATCAAGTTTTAACCGCCTTTCTAGAACGTAAGCATGACTTGTTGGTGTTAATTACTAGTTTGAAGCCTTGCGAAACAGTTGAAATAAACAGTTTTAGTACTAAATTTACTTTTAGCTTCAAAAAATTGGTTTTAAAAAACGTTGTCTTTGTACCAATTATGGCAAAAGTGTTCCTAGCATTCGACATAAAAGTGTACCAATTATGGACTACCGAATAATTGCACGAAATGAATTCAAATGCCATCCCGAGCGAATGATTATGCAACGCTAATATGTAATAAAGTAATTTCACATAAAATTTTCAAAAAAAAATGTGTTAAATAGATGTTAAATCAATTTATTTGAATGGGTCCATGTGAGCAAATTATTTTTTGAAAATGAGTCTAAATGTAGTGAAAATGCAAATTATTATACAAAACAGCATTAATGAACTCATTTTACCTTTCCAGTGCCTGATTTTAACGAAAAAGTAGGGAAAATTCAAGAATCGAGTGTCGCTGAAAACCCCTCTCTACCATGAAATTAGCATCTTCCGCTTGTGAAAGTTTTCGAACGTGTGATTGAAAAATCTTAGTAATTGACTACAAAACATGAAGATAATGCCTTACCGAACCGTCCCGTCGTGGAAGTCACCCGTAAAATAGCTTTACTTCTTTTATTTCACTGATCAAAAAATGTAAACAAACTGCCTCCAGAGTATAGCCATAATTGGGCTCTCATACACTCTTTGTACCAGTTATCGACATAGTGGAAATAACACGATTTCCAACTTAAAACAGTAGATTTGATTGCTCATCAGCTAAATCTATTCATTTGTTTTCACTAGGCAATATACGTTTATCGGCTGAAGCAGTTTTTCCGGATGAAAACATAAATTTCGTAACGGATGTTCTTTAACAAACTGCTAAGAAGGTGACATATGTGTGAGGCAAAATTTTCAAATGTTCATTTCTCGAAGCCTATTGCACGAATGATCTCATCAAGGTTTAGTTACCATCAAATACAAATAGGTTTATCATTCCTGTGAATATTAGCCTTTATATTCTAGTGAAACAATAAGAAAAATCTCTTTTTGTTCCCACTATTGCCATAATTGGTGCTATAGCCATAATTGGTACTTCTACCCTAGGTGTGAAGAAAACGAATCAATGAGAAGAACTTCTTCTTCTTCTTCTTTCTGGCATTACGTCCCCACTGGGACAAAGCCTGCTTCTCAGCTTAGTGTTCTTATGAGCACTTCCACAGTTATTAACTGAGAGCTTATTGTGCCAATGACCATTTTTGCATGCGTATATCGTGTGGCAGGTACGAAGATACTCTATGCCCTGGGAAGTCGAGGAAATTTACAACCCGAAAAGATTCTCGACCGGTGGGATTTGAACCCACGACCCTCAGCTTGGTCTTGCTGAATAGCTGCGCGTTTACCGCTATCTGGGCCCCATGGTGGGGCAAGTGGATCATTTGGCGCAAATTTTCAAGTCCCTCATGCTCAATAGATAACAATCAGAAAAATCAAAATAATTGACGATTTGAAGTATAATAGTCCCTCATTTGTCATACACAGAAAAAAGTTTAAATTACATTATTAACGTTAGCTGTACATAACAATGAAGTTGACCATTGATTTTTTCTGTATCCACTTACCCCACGGTACCATATTGAAACTATCGCCGAGAGCCAACTTGTTCACTGTCATAGCTTGTATTACCTGCAAAAAATATGTTATATTTGTCCTAAAAAAGCTTATCGAAGGACCTAAAAACTTTAATCAACTCTGGGGGCAAAACGCCCACTCCTATTTCATAACACCAAAACAGCCGTTTGAATTCAAATTCTACCAAACGTAATGCCACGTTGAAGTTACGCACAAATTGGAACCTTACAAATGTACATTTTTCGCATCAACATGTATACTATTATTGAACAATAGCATCTGAACAAACGCCCGGATGTATGCAACCTATAAACAAGCATGATTGTGTGCGTACATTAACGCAAACGCTAACGCCGGACTGATGCGGAGCATTTTACCCGTATTGTAATGTTTACATATGCAGTTAAGCAAGCATTTTTTTAAAATTAATTTATAAACCCCAGAAAAGCTAAAATGGATAGCTGTTTCTACTATTTGAAGGAAAACATGTTTGTTTATCCTACCATAATTAAAAAAGAGCATAAAATAATGTTTTTCACATCTAAAATCGTTGTTTTCCTTAACGTGGGCAAACTACCCCCAGTCCCCCTACAGGCAACAACCTTTCGAACATTCAGTTTATTTTACTGGCCGCCGAGCGACGACACTATTGTTTGTATTCCACCCACTGATCGCGTTACGCTAGATTCGCAAATTTCTCGAACTTTCAGCACAAGCGCATGTAAGAATGGTAGTCGGAGAACTGTCAAAACGTATGAAAAATAATGAAAAATTACTTGCAATTATGAAACTAGATCAAAAAAGTAGTGATTATAAATCAAGTGCAAAGTGAATACATAAATTTTTGTGTTTAGTTCATCTTCCGTGGTGCTTTCTTTGCTTCAGGATTTCGTTTTTACTGCCTACAACTGAAAAAGAGCCGTTTTGAACATCGCCCTATTGGCCCAAATAAATGCTTTGAAAGATTTGAATATTATTTTTGCGGTAAAAAATGAAGCTGCCGGTAGAAGGGGTAATAGCAGCCCTTATATCTAAACAGAAGTACCGTAAAACGGGGTAACTTTGATTGTTTTTTCGAAGATAACTTAAAAATTTATGCATGCTGTTACAAAGAATTATAGATTATATTTTTAAAATAAGTACTGGCATCGTAGCTATCGATTGCGGTTGATAGATTGCCAAAAGATTTATTTTGAATGGATGTATAATTTTTCATACAATCGAAAGTCGGCTTTCTGTTTTGGGGTACCGTAATTTCGGGTGAAATTGATCATTTTTCACTGTTTTCTTGGTATAATTTCTAAAATGTTATCAATATCATACAACTAAATGCAGGAAAACAAGTACGACGGTGAACCTCATTAGCTCATGCACCGAAATTTTTTAACAAATGTGATGTTAGTGCCAAAAATCTGGTCTAAAATTAAAAATCGAGGAATCCCATTTCGGGGTGAAATTGATCACTTGTCAACGTTATTATTGTTAGTTTCGAAATCAACTTTACATACTTAATTTGGGCCTCCTGAATCCAAATCTGCTTGCCAAATTCTTAACAAGACAATATTTATGGAAATAATCAATAATTAAATTTCAAGAATACCGCGAAAAACGCCTAAATGTAGGCAATTTCCAAAGGATTTCCCTACTATGTTGCCAAAAATTGAATTTTTCAACAAAACGAGCAAATTAGTAAGAGTTTTGATAGTAAAATCTGTTTTGGAGATATATTGTTAGCATCCTAACAAACTTTCAGGTTTACACCATGGCCAAATCCTTGTTTAGAACTAGAAGTTTATAGTTGTTGATCAATTCCACACTAAACTTGATTCTAGAATTTTACATTAATTTCATAGAAATAAACATTCTGTGGCACAAAAAACTTCACAATACACAATTAGATATTATTTAAGACAAACAACGTTCATTTACTATAGGTTGCAATGAGCTTGGTGCATTATTAGTAAGAAATAAAATCGCTTGACACGGTGATCAATTTCACCCTACTGATCAATTACACCCGAATTTACGGTAACTTTGATAATGGAGTATGCATCGAACAACATTTATAGGGCATTGCGTACCTCTAGGCGTTGTATGCAAATTTCTGACTTAGATTACAAAAATGGTCCCAGTTTGTGAAATGCCTTTCGCTAAGAGATTTGAGACCATATTCAAGTTCTATGATAACTAGGCTGTCAATGATAAATGACCAATTATTCAAAACTGAATCAAATAATAATCGTAGAACAGATTGTTTGTAAGTGTTTCGAAAATGCTAAAATCGTTTTAATTTTTAATTCGTTTATAAAGTCTCAAATGGTCTCAATTTAAATGAAAACAGCTCTTACATGAAGTGTAATACTAATATTCTTTAGTTTGACATTCGTTTTACTTAACCGATAAACAGAAATAATGACATTTGGTTTAGTATGTGGTGGGTAACGCACTATCAAAGTGACCCGCATTATCAAAGATACCCCGTTTTACGGCACGCACACGGAGAAGACTGCAAAAATGCTACTGCCGCCCGACCCGAGCGACGGGAACCTAGGTAAAACTTTGTTTGCCATTTATCTCCGTTGAAAATTAATCGCCCAAAATTATAATTAATAAATAAATTAATTAATTGATCAATTAAAAGTAATAGATCAAATGTCTTTGGTTGTAACTCTTTTACGTCGAATGTATTTTTGTGACCCTGAAAAGGGCCGTTTTGTTTGAAATTGCACTGCAATTCAATTTAAGCGCGTTCTCCAAGGATACGACGAGTCAGTTGGATATCCTTCGACATGATGCTCAGACGCTTGGCGTGGATCGCGCACAGGTTGGTATCCTCAAACAAACCGATCTGTTAGGCCACACGCTTTCTACAGGACCATGACGGCCGAGCTCTGGAATCGCAGATTTGCCTCTACATTTTCCCGGATACCACGACGAAGCAGAAGTACTTCATGGTGCGGAACTTCTTCGAGTATCAAAAGGAGATCATGCCAATCATCGTGACAGGCAACTTTAACATCGATTTGAGCAAAGAGGAGAACATGGAGTTCGCGGACTTCATGGATAAGTACCTCAACCTCAAACTGTCTTCGGAACCTACTAAAGCAACCAATCTTAGTGAATCATACGTGGACCTAACGTTCAACTGGAGTATTTATTTGGGGAGCAAGAGTTGCCGCTCATGCTACTTCTTCCATCGACCGATTCTATCAGTGTTTAAGTGTTAACCGAACCAACCAAATAATAACACACAATGTCCATAATACGTCAGAATTGACATGCAACAAATAGTATAAAAATTTATTGGATATCAGTAGAAAAGTTCGTGACGGTCTCAAGTCAGGAAATAGAAGAAACTAACGTTATCCAACGTCAACTTGGCGGTTGTACCGTAATTTCGGGTGAAATTGATCATTTTTCACTGTTTTCTTGGTATAATTTCTAAAATGTTATCAATATCATACAACTAAATGCAGGAAAACAAGTACGACGGTGAACCTCATTAGCTCATGCACCGAAATTTTTTAACAAATGTGATGTTAGTGCCAAAAATCTGGTCTAAAATTAAAAATCGAGGAATCCCATTTCGGGGTGAAATTGATCACTTGTCAACGTTATTATTGTTAGTTTCGAAATCAACTTTACATACTTAATTTGGGCCTCCTGAATCCAAATCTGCTTGCCAAATTCTTAACAAGACAATATTTATGGAAATAATCAATAATTAAATTTCAAGAATACCGCGAAAAACGCCTAAATGTAGGCAATTTCCAAAGGATTTCCCTACTATGTTGCCAAAAATTGAATTTTTCAACAAAACGAGCAAATTAGTAAGAGTTTTGATAGTAAAATCTGTTTTGGAGATATATTGTTAGCATCCTAACAAACTTTCAGGTTTACACCATGGCCAAATCCTTGTTTAGAACTAGAAGTTTATAGTTGTTGATCAATTCCACACTAAACTTGATTCTAGAATTTTACATTAATTTCATAGAAATAAACATTCTGTGGCACAAAAAACTTCACAATACACAATTAGATATTATTTAAGACAAACAACGTTCATTTACTATAGGTTGCAATGAGCTTGGTGCATTATTAGTAAGAAATAAAATCGCTTGACACGGTGATCAATTTCACCCTACTGATCAATTACACCCGAATTTACGGTATCTCGGAAACAATTTCTAGCTTTTTTTAATTCAAATATATTTCTCTATCAAGATGCAGCGGAAATGATTGGCAATGCAAGTTCACGCTACAAATTTCTGTGTATGTACATGGTAATTGGTAACCTTGATCCGCATTTTGGATATAAAACCAAACATATCCAACTGAATCTCCTTGGCAAAAATAAGAATTTTACTTATTTCGGTAGTGATCGTATATTTCGACGATTAACTGCGTATACAAAGATTTTAGGGGAAGATGGGATTTTGGCGAAGGATTTCCAGAGAGGGTTAGGGTAATTTGCCCATTATTGCGGTATTCCCTATTATTGCGGTATTAGAATTAAACACTCATTATTAATCGAAAACTCTATTTTCTATGGATATTATTGATGATGATGAAAGCTTATAGTGTTCCCAAGCTGTGCCAGATAAATGCTTTGAAAAATAAAAGATTTTGATCGATGGAAGAACGGTTTTAAATGATGCATCAATTAAAGCCTATATTTTTAACCAGTCCCTCTATTTACGGACGGGTTTTCATTAGCGTGAATTTTTTAAGTTAAGAATCAAAACAATTATATGCAGTGGGTATATCAGTTCAGTATGGATTTAGTCACATGATAGATATTGAATTTTGAATAAAAGTTCTATATTTTTGAGAAAAAGCATATACCGCAATAATAGGACAATGAAAAAAGCTGTTTGCCTATTATTGCGGTATCTGTAAATCACATTCAAACATCCGATATTTCAATACTCATTTTAAATGTAATTGCTGGAAACATTAATTTTATTACTAGGGTACTATTTTGTAACATAATTTTTTGTCATTCACACATTTATTTGGTCAAACATAAGATATCTGTTTATCTTTACCCTGTAGTTGCTCTTTTTTAACAAATATATTGCAAATAAACACAATGTATTACCGAAAAATCACGTAAACTGATTGAAAATCGGAAAACATGGCAAAAATGCGTTGAAAAACTAAAATACAAGATTATTGCAAGGAAGCAATTTTTTGAAATTGCATTGGATTGGTGAAAACTAGTGAAAAATATTTTTAAAATCACCAAAATTGTGGTTATATTTGAGTCAAAAAATCATTTCTTATATTGCGACTAGTGATCTTAGATGGAAGAACCTTGTCTATTGGCATTAACATTGTCCAGCTGCGACGGAAGAGGAGACGAAACCGGCAGAAAATCATTCGATTCTGTTGATTTGTTTTCAAATCGTGACATAAAGTAATTAATTAGTTTTCTTTATAGATACGTCCAAAGTAACAAAAACTGACAGTACCGTGTAGTGTCATTAACATGGAGGGAGCATAATTTCAATGCTAGCACATTGTGTGGCATTGAATGCATACTGAATGTAATAAAATCTATGATTTTTGGTATACCGCAATAACAGGACGGCACTACCGCAATAATAGGACGAAATACCGCAATAATAGGACAGAGGAAGAGCTCCAGATTTATGTTAAAAAATGTATGTTTGATTTCAAAATTTGCTCTTTTACTTTACTATACTCCAGAAAAAGGATAGTTTTAACAGTTCAAAATGCAAAATACTACAATATTTAGGTTTTAGACACTGAAATACGATTTAAATTTCAACACCGTGCTTAAGTCCTCCATAATAGGACGGGTACCCTATTTACTATTATAAATTATATCTTAGAGACGCATCAAATAGAAAGCCTTATGGAGAGCTTCACCATAAGTTCATACTTTTGTCGCATCTGCACATTGAGCGTATATCCTTTCGAAATGACTGTCTCCATACCGCGAAACTCCGGACACCCGATGTTCACATGATTGATGTGAAAACAATCGAAAATGATCCGCAAAGCATCCATTTTAGAGATGTTAACGCAAAATGTATTTTAGATTAACGTTTCAAATGTTTGATTTTGGAGCTGCCCCATGTATAACGTACGACTTGTTTGAAGGATATGTCAACAGCGCCTCTCAAAAGAGCAACATGTAACTACGCTGTATATTGAAGGAAGGATCAATGAAGTATGCTGAATATTAAAAGTTGACACGAAAAAAACAATTGACATCAAAAGACAATCTAAGACATTTAGAGCAAGGGCTATTAAATTTTGGCACATCGTACACAGAATTTCGTTTGTATTTCTGTAGAAAGCGATGAATTACGAAGATCTTTCAATGTTATTGCTTATTCTGATAAAAAATATGACGGATACTGTTCTAATTCTCTTCAAGACGTGGACCTCTTAAGTCTTATGGTGAAGATGAATCGAAGCCAAAACTCAAATTTTCAAGAGCACAAATCTGGAGAGCTGAACATACGTTTGAGCTGAAAACTTAATCGATTGATCACCACCAGCTAGAGGCCAATCGATTAAGTTTTCAACTTAAACTGATGTCTAGTTCTCCAGATTTGTGCTCTTGAAAATTTTAGGTTTGGCTTCGATTCATCTTCACCTTATTAAACATTATTTTATGATAGGAAACAATGTTTTTTTTTTCAAACGAGCACTACAGTCACTCCACAGTTGTGGATCAACTAAGGGTAATTTTTCAGAATAAAATATAATTTAAAATCATGATGACGCTGTACAAACCTTAATAACCTCCCTGGCACTGGACAATATAGTTTTTTTTTATCAATACACTTCAAAATTCGCGATTGTCAACGAAAATGTTGATTTCTATAGGAAATTTTAAACGTTGTCCATCCCACAGATGTGGATCAGAGCACTATAAAAGCAATTTGTCTGCGCGGTAAATAAATGGTGTGTTAGTGAAAGCATACGTTTTTGGCGTTTATTTTGGAATCGTCTTATCTTTGGTTCATAAATGTGGTAGGTATTAGGGTCAGTGTTCCCTTAGTAGACAGTCCCCTATAGTCGTGGCTTTTTACGGCCGTTTCGCTTTAAATCCTTTCGAAATATTTTTTGACATAAGGGTCAGGAGCTATTTATCTAAATACCATTGATACACAGCTTGATTTTTTTCAAAAAATGATCGAAAAAATTAGTTTTGCTTAAAATTTGAGCTTCCTTGCGCCTATAGTAAACCTATTGTTCCTATAGCACTACTGAGAGAAACTATTTTTTATTATACGAAATTATTGATGAATTAAGAACTTTTTTTTAACTACAAACGAAAGCTTTTGATCCACACTTTGAAGGAAAAATATAAATGTTTTGTAAAAACAAGGTTTTGATTTGTATGCCAACGCCGTGATGTGACGCACATGTGTTCCTTTAGTGGCACAAGCGATAATAAAAATAAACATATGAGTTTTCGTAGTTTTTATATTTTTCCTACAAAACAAAGATAAAAAGCTTTCAGCTATGCGACTATTGGTACATCGACCCTAGTAATCCTTTATAAGAGAGATTCGCGGAAGCTGAAATTTCTGTCAAAGAGTGAGCCAATCGAGCACCGAGAGCTGTCAAAGTGTGAGCCAAATGAACATGCGTTATGTTTTTTTCAAACTTTTCTTGTAATCCGCTTGAAATTATTTCGGTAGAAGTAATTTTGCATGAAGCAAAAATATGAAATATTTTAAATTTGTGTCAATCAGCCTCCTGACACTGCCTATACAACCCCATTGAAAAATAACGAGCAAACATCTCTGGTTCCTACTGGGAAGTGGTTCCCACTGACAGCTCAATGTTTGTAAACAAATAACCGTTTGAGGAATAACAATCTATGATGGCGAAATCTTTTTCTCCGAAAAAATTCTTTTCCCGCATAACAACAGCTATTCGAACAAACAAACGGTTGCAAACTATTGGATTGCAGTACAGCAAGTCAATTTGGGTTGATGTGATTAGCTAGAAACACATTTAAGTTTGGAGGAAAAAATCCCTAATATGATTAGGCCAATGTACGTTGTTGCTCTTGAGTTTGATGCTAAACACGAAAACATGGCTGCCTAGCACCGGGTTGGTGTCAATGCGATTTTTAGTAGTTGATTTTTTCGGCTGTTTATTAGTTTGGATCTTCTTCTTTCTGGCGTTACGTCCCAACTGGGACAAAGCCTGCTTCTCAGATTAGTGTTCTTATGAGCACTTCCACAGTTATTAACTGAGAGCTTTCTTTGCCGATTGACCATTTTTGCATGTGTATATCGTGTGGCAGGTACGATGATACTCTATGCCCTGGGAATCGAGAAAATTTCCTTTACGAAAAGATCCTCGACCAGTGGGATTCGAACCCACAACCCTCAGCATGGTCATGCTGAATAGCTGCGCGTTTACCGCTACGGCTATCTGGGCCCCGTAGTTAGTTTGGATATGTAGCTCAAAGATCTATAACGAAACAAAATACACTTTTAAGCAATGAAAAAGTCATGTCCGTGTTACATTATTATTATCGACGCCGAGCAACATCAGCACTGCTGGTCTGTTACCTAATCATTCCATTTTACTTCCGCTTATCTCTCTATAAAGGATCACTAGTAGGCAGGGTTGCCACATATACAGATTTCTGTATACAGAATTTTGACAAAATTATACAGAATTATACAGATTTTTTAGATTTTTTTTATTTATTTTTTAGTCACAACTCTGCTTGAATTTTCAAAAATATTTATTTTCATATATAAATAAATATTTTTGAAAATTCAAGCAGAGTTGTGACTTTTCTTCATTTAACCCTCTAATACCCAACCCCGCCTTTAGACGGGGTACACTTTGGAATTTTGTGTATTTTTTGTAGCTCGGAAATTAAAATGATTTTATTTTTGGCTTAAACCTTGACTCATAACATGCATATAAGAAAAGTTTTTTTATGATTTTTGAAACTTTTTTGTATTATTGAAAATTGTTTGAAAAATTGTATTCTTATATAACCTTCAAATGCCTGGGATTCATTTAACGTGTATTATAAAAAATCGTACCTTTTATATTTTTCAACGATCAACCTATCACAGAAGAAGAGCCTGATGGTATTGAAATGATTTCAAATCTGTTTTTCCGTTATTTACACGGAAAATAAAAAATGTTCCAGAAAAAAATTGAAAAAATCATATTTTCAAAAGTATAGTAAAAACTCAAATTTTTATTATTGTCAAAAATCAGTAACCAGAAGAGGCTTCAAGAAAAAATTGAAAAGGAAAGGGATGTTCAAAAATAAAAATAATAAAAATCAAAAACCAAAATTCATAAATTTGCGAAGAAAAATAAATCATTGCCCAAACCGTGTTTAGAATGATTTTAGATAACGAAAAATTATATTTAGATCGAAAACAAAAATTTGGGTATTAGAGGGTTAAGTTACAAATGATTTGTATTTTCTTGAATTTCTTGTTAAATCTTATGATTATATCAATTTTTAGGTATACAGAGTTAAAATACGGATATTTTTATCCAGGATACAGAAATACAGATATTACAAGGAAAAAATACAGATTTTAATGTGGCAACCCTGCTAGTAGGTATGGGCAGAGAATATGATTACACGGAGCCGTCAATCAACCCAACTTTAACTTCTTTTGACGCAATTCGGCTCTTCCGTGGGATAATCCAAATTTGTGTTAACTGATACATATCTATCATTAGGTTGTTTCCATTTGACAGCGGCAAAACAAACAACTCAGTACAAATAAAAAATCTACCCAGCGTTAGCTTTCGAAGTCTCCGTGATGGGTTAAAACAACTTAACGTTAGGTAAACCCGGAAGAACCCAAATTTGGCTTATTCCATTGAACTTCCATGATGGGTCGGTGCGTCTCTCTCTCTCTCTTTGTTTTTGACAACATTGCTGTTGCGAGAAAGGCAAAACAACCCAACCGTGGGTAAAAACTATATGCAGTTTACCCAAATTTGAGTAAAAAGTCTGGGAAGTCTGATTTCTTCGTGTATACTAGAGAAACGCGGAGAGGATTTTGACTTTATTCATAAACAATATTTGCAAAGACTATCAATAATTGGGGTCATTCAAACAATATTTTAGTGTGCATGTCACCCTGTCAGTCGCCATAAGAAACCAAGCTTTTCAATGACGTTACTTCTTCTTCTTCTTCTTTTTGGCGTTACGTCCCCACTGGGACAGAGCCTGCTGCTCAGATTAGTGTTCTTATGAGCACTTCCACAGTTATTAACTGAGAGCTTTCTTTGCCGATTGACCATTTTTGCATGTGTATATCGTGTGGCAGGTACGAAGATACTCTATGCCCAGGGAATCGAGAAAATTTCCTTTACGAAAAGATCCTCGACCAGCGGGATTCGAACCCACGACCCTCAGCATGGTCTTGCTGAATAGCTGCGCGTTTACCACTACGGCTATCTGGGCCCCACGTTACTTACGTATCGCTTTTCACTAACACACATCCATTTGTCTCTTTTGCATAACATCTTTTTGAGTCCCATTGATTTTGCTCGATTGGAAGTAGAGTTACACATTTCTCAGGAGCACATAAATGTACTGACGAGCCTCCAACCAAACCGTCTCCTAGCTCATCGGAATCCTAGTGTGCTGCGCTAGACGGAGGCTCACAAAAATTCTAAAAGCGCGCGCTAGGTGATGTGCTCTCGGGGAGACTCTTCGCATGCGCTGCTCGGCGCTACGGCTCGCCAACGCACAGTGGCGGTCCTTCATACAAAGGTCGGACAAAACCTCAAATACGTCTCATATTGCTTGATAATGGTAATCTATTAATTATCTTGGATACCTGATATCATCCCGTTGGAAATAACAGTCAAATTGAAAATTCGATTTTCTAGTGAAATTGGTCCAAATTAAGTTTTTTCATCCAATCGTATAAAAAAGCTATTACTACAATTTTTTTTGTTGTAATGCAGAAATTTGTGCATAAACTTGAACTAGAGGTACAAATTCAACTTCCTTTTAGTAAATTCACTAAAGTTTCAAACGAATTATGACAAATTATAAAGATTTGAATGATGAAATTGATAAATTATAATGAAAAATGAATATGGAATTTTCATCTCTAGGGGCAAAAAGGGGCAAGAAAAACTATTGCACGTTTGAAAGTATGGATGATTTGCTACTTCATAGTGAGTGACTCATTTTCCCGCAACAATTCACATAAAACGTACGATGTTTTGAAAATTTAACAAAATTTTGGAGAAAGATTGTTTGAAACTTTTTTTGCTACAAATAACAACTTGATATTTTAAAATTTATATAACTATAGCCAAAACTAAGGCTTATGACTACGCTTTCAAATGGAACCTATAGAGCTTAAATCGGTTATGATTCCGTTGAGATACAGCTGTTTGAAGATTGCTAGGTGAATCATAGTTGATGAATTTCAAGCAATCCAATTTTGTTGACTTTCCCACACTTACGATGCTGCCAAAAATCAAAAACAGAACAGATCAATCTCAAATTTTGAGAAATTGTCGCTCAATAGTATAGAAATCTATAAAAAATATTGACGAGTGATTTTGAGAACATGAATTTTTGAGGTTTTGTCCGGCCATGCGTCACTGTGCAACGGTCTCCTAGTTATAAAACAACTGCTTAGTAACGAAGAGCCTCTATAACTATTTTCGCCTCATTATGCAGGTATCTAGATGGCCTACATGATATGATTGAAGACTCGAGATTCAAAAGTTACAATTTCGATCCTCGTTGAAAACTTTTGTATTCACTTCAATTATTGCGCTGAATTTTAAACAGCACATGTGACGGAGCGCATGAGATCGCATTGAGACACATCTCAAGAAAAATGAGGCGCACCAAAAAAAGGTCTCACAGTGTAGAGCGCGCCCGTGCGCTTGCAAGTAATGCGGCTCCTGCACTTACGGCTACAGCACGTGCACAGTAACTCTAATTGGAACCACGTTTGACGGTTCAATTGGAACCTTTGGTTTCAAAATTTGCGCTTCTCTATATAAACAAATTCTCTGGGTTAGGGGTGCCTATGTCCCTGTTATGAATTAGCGCTTCTAAAGATATAGTTGACATTTTATTTCCTACAGACCCGGAGGGAAAAAATATGCTTAACCCCTCTACCGGCAGCTTCATTTTTGAACGCTAAAAAAATATTCAAATAGCGATAACTTTTTTGTTTTTCTTTCTACATCATTTTTTCATAAGATCAAAAAACTCTTCTAGTTTATGAATCCGTGTTGATATCAATCATTGATGGATTGATTGGGGACCGACATTCTCCATCTTTAGCGACCATTTTGTTTTTGGTCAATTTATCAAAAAAATAAAATATCTACTATACAATGCCAGGTACTAAGGTGCTACTCTGAAAAAAAAAAAAATCATACAAACCGGTTCAGTATTATTGGAGGAATCTGAAAATTACGATATAAGGTTTTTTAAAGTTTTCAAGATCTCTAGTTGTCCAGTGTGGTATCAGAGAGATGAATGCTCATTAGGGCGATTCGAATTTTAAAAATGTTTGGAAATCCAATATCTCATATGCTCCTTACCATCCTTATCATAAAAATAGTGTTCTGTAAAATTTTCAGCTTTCTAGGTGGTGATTCTAAGGTGGCCCGAAGACAATGTAGGTTTATATGGAAATTACTATGAAGAAATTTTGAGAAATGTTCCAAACACGCTAGTACTGTAATGTTAGTAGAAACTCATCATCTCATTTTGAAAACTCATTCTTCAAACCTTAATGAATGATGTTGCTGAAGAAACAAATCCCATTTGAGCAAATTTTGTTTGGGATTTTTGTAAATGTTTGCAGGGCTATAATCTCATAGTAAGCAAAATAATAACAAACATTATCTCTTCTTTTATCCGTCGGATTGAATTTCTCTCTTCAGCAAATTTCTTTACTATGGTTTGAATAATGAGTTTTCACTCGTCAATTCGTACAGCCATATTTCCAATAACCTCCGGAACTGTTTCTTCAAAATGCACAGTTTACTTCTGGATAGTTTGTGTGTGACATCTACTTTAGAATGAAAACTCAGTTTTTTTTTTATCACGGTGGAATCAAAACAGAAAAAATGAGTTATGTTAAATATGTCTCTGCCTGTTTCGTAAAGAGCCAGCTCTCGAATTGATTTTCTTGCATCTGCTCATCGGCAAGTATAGCCGCAGAACATTTTCATATTTATTTAAATGTATTATGTGTACGAACAATGCATTTACTACTTCTAATACAAAATGTATATGTTGAGAAATCTAAAACGAATTTTAATCCAGATGTGCCAAAAGCTTTATGTGAATCTCGTATATGTTTCAGCGAGCAAGATTTGCATCTTAAGGCCAAAGTAAAAATGATGCAAAAGTCAGAACTGAAAAAGTAGTTTTCTCTTTTAAAATATTCAAATCGTTGAAAACCAAAAACACACAGCTATTTTATTACCCAAATAAAGTATAATCATAAGCTTGAATGACCGTACAACTCGTAGTTGCTACTCCGTGATTGATCAGAATAATCGAAGTTGCACAGCTTGGGAGTAACTTTCCATCTTCGATGTACACTTTCACAACCATTTTATTATCCAAATAGAACAGAAAAACAAGAAGGAACAACATTAATAGCTCGATAACGAAGCATTCTCTACAGATTGTTGAAAAATCTTCCGCATAGCTGGCTCCCTAATCTAATTTTTACTGTGATGTTCTATAGGGTTTTCAAATTATAAGCAAAATAAGACCAATATAGCAGCAAAGAACCTTGTGAGATAATATTTTTGCTAATAAACACATAACATATAATTTCGCATCTTTCATTTCAGGTCAGTTGACTATCTAAGCATAAATTTTGAGATTTTTCTTATATATTCATTTATATTGGAACAAATGACCGTTTAGCCCAAGTACAAAAGAACTTACTTCACTGAGGAATTGAGAGTGTATTTTCTTAACTTATGGCAGTTGAAAACATTCAAACAAATGCGTATTGCACCGTACAAAAACCTGTGTTATTTCGAAAATAAATCCAATTCGACTACAAACAATATTTTTAGCTTAAACCACTTCTTGTTCCGCTCGCAGCATCCGGTATTGAGACCACAGAATATGCAAATGACACCACTCATAACCTTAACACTGGCTCAACACACGGCGTCTTACCTTGACACTGTCTAATGTTCAACAACTTGGTCGCTGCGGTAGCCAATGGGGAAACGGTAGCTGAAAGCCAAAACAAAAAGAATCAACCACAATGTGGATTGACCGGCGCCTAAAGAGGGAAGCAAAGACCAGAGAAGATTTATGCGTCGTTTGTTTTGATTTCAACTTCTTTGCTGGCTGCTATAAAGAAACAAACGCAAACGTAATGTCGGCATTTTTTACCGATCAATGCCCGTAGCTTTGAAAAATCGTGAAGAGCGCACACAGGAGAAAATCGAAGCTATGTTCAATAGTCGAGCAGTTAGCTAGTTTTTCGACAAGCATCTTTTATTTTTCGAGCAGTATCCACATTCAGGCGTTATCTGTACACTGTACAATCTGTCATACAACTTCATTCACAAGTTTCTGCAGATATTAAGATATAATCTCAGGATAAATTCAGGTTAAATAAATTAAATTTGTTCTACAAGCTGTTCGCCATTCGTTAAACGTTTCAGTGTATATTATTGTAGCTGTAGCTTTCATCATGGTGCCCATCATATCCACCTCCAGAGATTCCATTTTCTGTAGCATAAACTTGCGGGTGATGAGCATGGCCGATCTTTTTCACGACAGCATTGAATCCACTATGTTTGTCTGAGGTGTACTCAACCACTCTCTTGGTGCCATCAGGTTCGTAAAAAGAATATCCACCCTTCACGACATCTCCATCACGGATTTCCCATTGACTCTTATGATCGCCGGTGTGCGAATCTTGAACGCCATAGTTGAACTTGTACTTTGGATAGGCATAATAATCTTTATGATCATACTGGTCGTAGTTGTCATACTTAGAGCCCTTGTTCATGTACCCCAAGTTTCCTGGTGTTATGTAGCCCACATTTCCTTGGCCTCCATAGCTAGTATCACCGTATCCAGCATTTCCGTAGTTTTCACCAGATCCTTGTCCACTTCCGTAATACTGTGTAGCGTGTTTCGTCACAATGTTGTATCCATTACCAACGATATATGCAGTGGCTGTAGTTGTTAGGGCAGCAACGATCGCGAAAACCTGATATCGAATTAAATATTTTAAGTCACTTAATCCTTCCAATATTTTCTTGCACTTTTTACCTTAATCATTTTCACAAATTTGTCGAACGAAACTCAACTCGAATCACAGAACTAAACTTTATCAACAGAAGATCACTATCGTACTGATACCATTCTCGGCGGCAAACTTTGTTTATATAGTGTTCTTTGTTTTGACCGTGGGACCAATCATAAATGGGTAGGCCTGACTTCTGTGGGAACTAGTAATTTTAATTCAAAACTAAAACAAAACAACCAAAACCCGAGCATGGGGGCGTCTAACCTCTGCCACGGTTAAGATATAGCAAGAAAAGCTGTAATCAGCTCTGGGGCCCTAAGAATTAGTATTCTGCGTCTTGTTCAATATCGTTGTAAGCAAAACAAACAACCGGAGCAGTTCCGAAATCAATCTGTACGAGTTGCACTTAATTGTTCATGCACATAATAGCGGAAATTGGCGCACGTTCTTACAGTAGTTGTCAGCCATGTATATCACGGGAAAATTCATTGTCTTGGCGGTGAACAAAATGTGTCTTTACTGTGTGGCTGACTTGACCGTCTTGTTTTGTTCATACTTGAGCAATTCCAATGTTTTGTTGAATGATAATATTGAACGTAAGTTTGAAAATGATCTTTGTATGGAAACCCCTTCTGATTCTATTTTCTGGAGATTGTGATTTTTTTTCGGCTTTCTGTTAGGGATTCTTTCGGATTATCAACAGGGTGTCTACTACCTGGAAAAACCTGGAAAACCTGGAATTATCAGGGAATTTCATTCAACCTGGAAAAACCTGGAATTCTCAGGGAATTTTTAACGAATTTTATTATTTCAGAACTTGGATTGAAAAGTTGTTAAGGGAAAATTTGTTTACAAGATTTTTTTAGCTATTCCACAAGTTCTGGAGGAAACTTTAAGGAATGCTTAAGGTATTATATAGATTATTTCTGGAATACCTTTATGAATTTCTCCAGGTATGCTACCAGCAATTTTACAAGAGATGTTTAGGGGGAAGTCCTCTATGCCCGGACACTTTTTGTTTTTGGTAATAAATCAAAATCTACATTAGTTTTACCGGTAATTTTTGTACAGTATAAAAATATCACATTATTTTAAGTAAAAACTCACATGAGAACAACAATAAACCTATACAATTCATTTTTATGATGGATTACATTTTGTACCAAAAATGGTATGCACTGAAATGTGTCCTCTATGGCCGGACACTATGATTTTCACCATCAAAGTTTACACCAAACCCTCAGAATGGCCAAGGGGTGCTTCGTATGTCAGCACATGCCTTGTGGGTTCAATCTTTGCATGATGTACAGCGTATGAAGCATATTAGCGAGATCATAGGTCAGTTCCATAAACTCCTTCCTGATCAGCGCCATAGATCGATTCGCCATATGTCGTCGTCTATGTTGCATAAGCGGTTGCTCGTATTAAGATGAACATGTCTTCGAAAATTCTACGCGTTTATAGTTCTTCACAATTTCTTTGTCAGCTCGAAGGTTGAAGTGTGCTCTTAGGTACAGTCAACTCTCCCTTACTCGACCACCGTATCTCAATATATAGTTAGAGAACCGTAGTAAAATTTGGTGTTCATGGCTACCTCAATAGTCCCTTGAATCGCATATTTGCACTGTTTTAGTATTCTGTAACACGATATCTCCCTAACTCGATGGTCCCTTGATTATCGGATTATAGTGAGATGACTGTATATCATATCTTGTGGATGCTTCTCGTGCGCTCATTGGCCCTAAAAGCATCATGTTTACAGCATTTTATAAGGCATCCAAGGACCGAAAGTTTCGTTATTTATGCTTGATTTTTGTGGCTGTTTGTTTTTGTACCCTACATTTATTAAAAAGCGAATTACAAAATAAGATCCCAGTTATTAGGTCAATATTTTACATGTCCGGTCATAGAGGACTTGCAATGATTTTACAAATAAGTTGTTTTCTTTGAAATTCTACATTTTCTAATAAATTTTGCATTGTGATTGATGCAAAACTTACTGAAGTCAACGTACGGAGACAATTCAGCTTAAATTATAAGAAACATTTGTGGCTATACTTGTATGAAATTTTATCGTTTCACATTTTTTTGGTAGATTGTATCAGAGTGAAACTTTTAACAGCTACTGTTCGTTTACGTTTGGACATGAAAACGTCATACCCAACTAACATTTAGTGCAAATGTAAACATTCTCTAGGCCCTCTTTATACGGCTTTATGCTGAGTAAAGGCGCTGTACTTTTGAACGAAAGCTTCTATGCGATTCTTTTACCAACAAATCTGGCGCATCTACTCAGCTACTTTTAAGCTGTGTTGGCAGCTCTTATTCATACCGATCATTGCTCTATCTCGACAGTTATACGACAAGTAGCTGTGTAACATCTTCGGAAGGTGCTTTCTCAACCATTTCGCAACTGTTGAATAATTATTATACAGCTTCGCTGTATTATCGATTAAATATTATTTTCAAGCTGTTTCACAGCTTCCGGAATTCATATCATAAGTATCTGAAATATAATGTTCCCAACGTTACCTACCACTGCTTGGAATCGAACTCACGATCTCTGCATCCACAAGTCTCGACGCTGTCCTTGTTGCCACCACAGTCTATATCGAAATGCAAAGAAAACACACCGTTTTGTTCTACATCGAAAACGGTTCACACAATATTTTATAATGAACGTAAAAGATGCCATAGCCGCGCTTACACCACTTCATCAGGCTGTAAAAGGGTGCGAAACGTCAAACGCAATGTTTACATCCAATAAGCTGAGTAGATGCGTCACAAGTTGTTGTTTTACAGCATACTGCTGTATGCTCGCTGTATAACTAACGACAAAGCGCTTCTTAAACATATATTGAGCAGCATAACAAATCATATTGTATAGAAGCAGCCGGATTGATGATGGCGAGTTTTATTCCACATCATTAGGTTGCTATCTTTTATCTGTTGAGTTACAGCTTAGTGAAAGCAGCAAAAGCGATAAATGACGAAATTTATTCAGCTAAGATTTGTAGCTACAAAACGTTTGCGTTACAGCTGTATTAACGCTAATCGTTCTATTTTTGATAGATTTCATTTTTTGCTGCGCTTATAGCTTATAGCTTATAGCGCTAAAATTGTTAGTTGGGTAGTTTGTATACATTAATACTAAAATCTTAATATCATTATTCGTTTTTGGAAAATTCAAACTGTCCGGGCATAGAGGCTGTCCGGCCATAGAGGACTTCCTTCTACATGATTTCCTTCACAAATTTTGTCAAAAAAAAATCGTAAAGCATTGAAACATTATCACCTTCAGTAATTTTCACAAAGATCACATATTTTTCCACTGATTCATTAATCGATTTTTCCAGTTGTTACTTCTAGGAGATTTACCACTATCATAATGAAGTTCGTCTACAAAAGTTTATTCCAGGTTCTTTCACAAAGGTTTACTCTTTATTTGGTTGGTTCGATATTTTTCCAAGAAACCCTACA
This sequence comes from Aedes aegypti, assembly GCF_002204515.2. Taxonomy (NCBI): domain Eukaryota; kingdom Metazoa; phylum Arthropoda; class Insecta; order Diptera; family Culicidae; genus Aedes; species Aedes aegypti. Next base: position 178,609,128 of record NC_035108.1, on the reverse strand, counting down.
AAAATTCCTACGCATTTTTTTCTCATTTTTATACTGCCGTGAATTGCAAGTCAGTCCCATCTGCATTTTCATCAAAATTGAGTTGAGTATAGTTCTCAACACATCTTCCAATGCTCTTTCAGCTGCACTAATGAAATAATATGATATGTTCGGAAAAAATAGAAAAAAAAAACAAGTCGAATTGTCCCATAATGAAAAGTAACCTTATATCAGTCCCACTACAGATTTCCGCACCGTGTAATACAAAAATAGACCGTGTTTAAATCATATTTTATATTTTTCTCGTAAATATATAGCAGTGCAAAGCAAATTGAGAAAGTTTCATTCAAATTTGAACATGTTCCAATCCTCTGGAATTTTTTGAATATTCTCATGGAAAACGAGTTTGGAAACTTCACAGCCCATTTTCTCAATGCCTACTTTTTACAGATGGGACTGACTTGCGATTCACGGCAGTATAGGTATTCTATAAAAAAAACATCCACGACTACTTTCAGAAATTGCTCCGAAAATTCTTTCAGACATCATTCAATGAAATCTTTTGTAAACTTAACCAAGAATTCCTCAAAAAAAAAAAATCGACCTGGAATTTCTCATTAAGTTCTTCAGAATTTCTCTAG